>NW_009734650.1:618-17071 GCF_000703405.1 Apaloderma vittatum | reverse complement strand
TGAATGTTTCCAGGGGTCCATTGGGACCTCCCCAGTTAGCCAGGACTGCTGATAAACTATGAAAAGTGGTTTGGTGAGCACATCTGGTAACTCCTTCAGCACTCTTGGGTGGAACCCATCTGGCCCCACAGACTTGTCTAAACAGTACTGGTCCCAGTACAGACCCCTGAGGGACACTGCTTGTTACCAAACTGCACCTGGAGACTGAGCCATTGACCACTGCTCTCTCGAATTGACATGCTAACATCAACTGACTCTTTCAAATATTGTGTTCATGAACACGCACAGAAGCCATATCCAAAAAACTTCACTTTATACTAAATAATACAGCTTTGTACTCTTTCAAGGTCTTTGAAACATTATTATTAAGGCAGAAGAGAGATCCAATAGCTAACAAATACATAATCAGTAGCCAAAATCCAGTTCATATAATGAAATATCTTCATTTTTATACTAGTTCAGACTGGAATTGCAGTCTGTTTAGAGGTTTCTTTAAGAAATAACGTATTTTAAAAATAGTCCTTAATTCTAATATTTACAAATTATTGTTCAGAAACGGATTATTCAAAGAAATCTTAACTCCAGAGTCAGCTGTCACATGCCTTATAAGAACTATGGAAACATCTATTACAATGCTATGACTTGTCAGTACCACTTAAACATGAATTTGATATTTTTAATCTTCCTATTATTTTCTACCCTCCAAGAAAAAAAAAATCTGTATTTACTTCTATTAACCTACATTTAGTGAAAATAACATTTTTACTCATCACCCACTTCCATGAAAAGAATGCATAGCAATTACCTGTCTTCAATCTGTTTAGCTGTAACTTGAATCCCATTTTTTTTCTCTTCCACTTTAGTTATGACATTTTCCAGGATAACTCTCTGATTTTGCAAGGCTTCATCAAGATGTCTGAACCTGTGAAAGCAGAGGAAGTTCTCAGGTTTTTTTCTGTTGATAAAGTAATCAACTTATGAGGTGATAAGTTTGGAGGAACAGCTGTCTTAATATCTGTCTGGACATGGTCCCTTGTTTCTTTTCTACTACGGATGTTCTCTGCAACAGCTACCACCCCTCATATAGGCAGGCTCATCTCACAAAAAGTGTCAATGTATAGACAATTCCTTACACGTCTCACACACTTCTACAGGCAAGCAGCATTCTTAAGCGTTGGTAATTCTGGCCTTGCACGGTCATGATGTCTTTGACAAAGACAAACATAAGTGTTTGAACCATGCTAATTATTAAGTTTCACTTGTGCCTCTGAGCACAATAACGAGGAACTACATGCACACATATATAATATCTGGGCAGACAATACAACTGGGAAGGTACATGCTGCTGAGAGCAGTGAGTGCTTCTGCGAGGGCAGGAATTCCTGTTACACCGCTTGGGCATAAGACAACTGAACTGAGTTTGCTCTGGCTTTTAAGTTTGGACTAGCGTGCAACTTCAGCTGACAGCAAATGCAGACAAACGGTCTTAAATCTAAATTAGCCACAGTTTTAGTCAGGATTATGATTAAACAATCAATGTGTGGTACCTGTGTTCCTTATGCTCCGTCAGAAGGCAGCTGCGGCACGTAAGGGTATCACAGGTCTCACAAAACAGTTTGAGTGGCTCTTGAATGTGCACTGGACAAAACAAGGAAAACTCCCTTGCTTCATCTTCCGTTGCTGAGGAATATAAAGCAATGGTGTCCTTAACAACGATTACTATAACAGTTTAGAAAACAAGTTGTCAAACTCTCACAATGTTATTGAAAGGCTTAATGTTACTTTTAAAAGATGCAGACCTTAGAACCATCTGATTATATGAAGCAGGGTTTGTTGTGTTCTTTTTCTGGCCTTATACATCCTACAAACTGAGCGTCAAAGGATGAGTCAGTAGGAAAAAGAAATTAGGCTACTCTAAAATTGTTTTCTTCTTATACAACATGGCGTTTTTCTGTCCCAGCCTTGTGCTGCTCCTCCCCACATACTTAACTTCTAAATACAAATTTGAATGAAGCGTAAAGTTCTCAAAAATCACATGAATTTGGTACACTAGTCTGCACCATGACCTCGGGAGTCACAAGGCTAAGGGTGCTACCTGGCAGCCAGCTCAGCTGTCCAGCTGTGTGAGCTGGGTCTCACCCAGCAAGCAGTTGATGGCCGAGAAAGGAAGCAAGAGGATGTGCAGAGTAAAGGTGCAAGACCAATGGGATAGAGAGTCTCTTAATGGTTACAAGGGCCTACACACCGCCAATCACCTCGTAAATGTATTTTTTCAGCACACAGAATTTAGGACTAAAAAGATGAGAAAGCATTCTAGTTTATGTGTTTGCATCTTTTTACTTATACAGCACACACAAAACCACAACTAAGCCACAGGTATATTTTCTTACCATTATTTGTCAACAATATGAGCTAGTAATCTTACTCAAAAATGCAATTAAATTTTAAACAGTTGGAGCCTCAAAACCACAGTCCTTATCTTGTGATCAACTCAAGAAGAAAAACATATTGCCCATCCAATCAGGGCATCTGAGGGGGGGGGCTGGGAGAACTTCAGTTTATATTATTCTCTACAGAAGACCCAGAAAACACTTAAATGTCATCTGTGCCTTTTGATTATTACAACTCTTACAGACTTTTTATTTGTTTACAGTCCATTTGGCAACAGCACATCATGTCTCTGAAACACGAGTAT
Source organism: Apaloderma vittatum (assembly GCF_000703405.1). Lineage (NCBI taxonomy): Eukaryota > Metazoa > Chordata > Aves > Trogoniformes > Trogonidae > Apaloderma > Apaloderma vittatum. The sequence goes on along the minus strand of NW_009734650.1, from coordinate 14,376 downwards.
CCAACATTTTTTCCAATATTGTGGAATACTGATTGTGGCCCTAAAGTTACAGAAAATTCACATAATCTGTCACTGACACATCCATATTCTTCTGAGTCACACTCAACGGAGCATGGCGTCTGTGGCAGAGTGCCTGCGACTGCTCCTTTTCCAGCTGAATAACTGAGACAAGAAGAAACACAATTTCAAAGTGTGCCTTCAGTACCTGTGCAGCCCTTCAGGGATACAGCCAGGAAGCGGTCTCCGGTTTCCTTGCCATGCCTGTGTTCCTCTGTACATGAGCTGCACAACCACTTATTGCAGCTTGTACAGAGACTGTGAGCAGGTCTCTTCTCCTTACACATGGAGCAGCTCTAAGAACAAATAGTACAATTACGTACAAGGATAACAACTTAGCCAAACAAACTGTTACCTTTAAGAGACTGCAGTTCATATTGGTAAGCTTAATATTTTTCTTCCCCAGACTAATGCAATTCAGGTGATTTTAGAAGTCTGGTTACTGTTTAGGAGTCTGGTTACTGTTACTATATATAGGTAACACTGTTAGCTCTTAAAAGAAATTGGTTGTCTTTCTGAGCTCTAGCACAATCCAGTACAACTGTGACATGATGCAAGAATTATTCAGTAAAACTCTAGGCTCTATTGTACACACGAAGTCAGAAAAAATAATCATAAAGATTTGCTTCCTGTGAACCGAAAAAGCTATGAAACTCTGAAATAAGACTTGTCTGATTTCAGTTAGCAGGGGTAGGTTAAAGGTTACTTTTGAAAATGGGTGGTATGTTTTGCAATCTTAACACATCAAATGAGCGCACATCTTACTTTCACATATACATATTTAGATAGATAGATACTTTTCAACCACAGAATCATACATTTAACAAGTAAATGTATGAAATGTTGAAGCGTCAAATATAGCCCATCTATGATGCAAGCCCTAGTGACTTTAATAGAAGAATTTTCTTAATGGTGTCTCAGGAAACTGAAAGCCTGAAGGAAGAGCAATCACAGTTTTTTGCTGGTTATCTGTTTTAAATCATGGCTTTAACATTAAGTGAAACATCTATATCCACCTAAATTCTGAGATGCGAATGAGTCAGTGCTGATTCGCTTCAGCAAAAGAAGAAAAATTTTTGTACTGCTGAAATCGATTTAAATTTTACCATTGTCTTCACTGGGGCTGGAATTTCACAACAGATCTCTAAGTAAGCTTCACTGACACATGACTTGACTGTTAATAAAAAAGAAGTAAGCAAAAAACTACGAGGAAGGTTTGTGAGACTCTCTAGGGTACTCCTGTGCTCCAGTAAGAAATATGCTTTATTGAACTGCTCTTATGACTCCTAGGTGACTGCAAAACAGAAAAACCTCCTTTTAAAGATGGTTTGAAAAAATAATCTAGTGCTTTTGAAGATGTTAGATATTCTCATTTTATTTCCTTTCTACACAAACTCTCATTGAAAGGTAAGTGATGTGAGTCACAGTAATTAAGAAATCGCAGTATAATAAGTGCATTCTAAAGATTCAGCAATATCTTAAGAATTTTCTTCTTCTCTTTGAAGAGAGTTGTGAATAGATCCCTTCCTGTCTTAGATCAAGTTATGCTGCACTCTTCAAGCATCTCACACTTGAAGATGTCAACACACTTTGCTTGCATTAGTTTTATAATTACCCCAGAACAGCCCATGGATTAGGTTAAACATTCTTTTCATTTTAATAGTTTTTCTGTGTTGGAACTAGATGATTTTGAAGGTCCCTTCCAACCATTCTATGATTCCCTTGCTTTGGATCACATTTTGGATAAAGCAGTCAGCAGATTACAGCACAGTTGTGACAAGTTTTCATCTGCTTTAACTCCCAGCAACAGGTAAAACTACCACATTCTGAATTCAATTTTATTCACGTAAATAATAGAATATTGTTTGGTAACATAGGGGGCAGAAATACATGTTTCCCTGTCCCTCCTCATGACTTAAATTAGTAACAACTAAAAAACTGTAAGAACGGGCCTGCCCTTTAACTGAGTATTTAACACAAGTGAAATCCATCTATGTACACTGTCAATACAAGGCCAATATAGCAATCTTATGCCTTCCAATTACCTTTTGCATCCACTCCTCAATAGGAAACTGAAATATGATCTAATCTTTTTTAACAATTAAAACAGACAATCAGAAAATTATAATTGCCCACAGGATCTAATGGGTAACCATTCAGCCAACAGTCTGCTTCTGTTTACTTTGTGTTAAGAGCAGAAAGGGGACAGTGAGCTGAAATATGATCTAATCTTTTTTAACAATTAAAACAGACAAGCAGAAAATTATAATTGCCCACAGGATCTAATGGGTAACCATTCAGCCAACAGTCTGCTTCTGTTTACTTTAAGAGCAGAAAGGTGACAGTGAGGAATCCAAGAGATTCACTATCTTCCTAATACATTGATTGTCACAGATCCAGTCCTACATCACTAACAATATTTTAATCAATTCTAATTTAAGTACATAGAGCCAATTTTATTCTTCAAATAAAGTTTAAAAAGTATTATGAAAGCAGTATGTCCACTTCTAAAAGTGAAGTAATTACAGTGTTGCACTAGCAAACTGTAAGAGAATCTGTTGTTCAATAAGAATTTGCTCTGTTTTCAAACAGTATTCATCTGGTAGTGTTTCAACAACACAAAAGACACACAACTTAGTGGTTTTCACTTACTTTTGCCATAGCTGAATCACCAGTGGGAATGTCCTTGAGAAAGAAATTTTCAACTACATCCCTTGCAAAACAGCTCTGTTTGCACACAGGGCAGGAAAGGATACCTGAAATTTAAAAAAAACAAACAAACCCACCACAAATAAAACATTGCACACCAGCTATATGAACCAGGAAATTATATAAACCACACTTCACTATTGCTCATATTTTTACATCACATGGACATACTTAGTTCCAGGAAGCTAAGGCATTCTTCAAGTCACGTGTTACTTGTGGGTAGATCTAGTTCAACAGATAGAAAAGAAAAACAAAGCAACAAAATCCCTAGAAATACGGTATAGTTCAGTTGAGTTATTTCAGTATTTGTCAATGATTTTCAAATTCCCATGAATTCATTAGGGCTTACAACTTTGACAAAAACTGAGCCACACAAAACAGTGTAACTTTAAACTGTATTCCCTTGTTGCAGATATGCTTTTGCTTTCTGGTACTTCCTACAGTTCTAGACCAGTTTTACATTGCCAGAGGTATATCAAAGCATAAAACACACATTGCCTAATACTAGTTTTACAGTGCAGCAGGCCATCCCAGTGAAATGAAAAAGGAGTAACATGCTGCTAGCAGAAGCAGCAAGTCAGAATAAAGGTAAAGGACAAAAAAAAAATCATAAATTAAATTCAGAATTGCAAATCATCTGTTACGAATCCACAGGAGGCAAAACATGATCACTCCTAAAGCAAAGCAAAGCGAGCAGCATGAGAAAAAACCTGGCTCCACCTTCATTAGCTACTGAGCACAACTGGGATGAACCTTAGCGTTTGACTGGGCTGAGAACTAAGACTTCAAGAAGGCGTCCATAACTGTGTATCTGCATTTTTGCATCTCTGCTATTTCATTCCTATATTTCTTGGGCTAGGACTTACATTTTTCTAGAAGGTCTAATGTCTTTCTTTATTTTTTTTAAAGGAGTGCGCATGTTTCTGACCACATATGTGCAAACTACTGTAGATGTGAATCCAGTGCTTCAGAGATAGTAGTGTGCCACTCTATTTTTACCTTATCTTATCAAGACTTTTTTTTTAATTAAATTTTTCCATTCTGTTGAGAACAGAATTTTAGTGCTATGCTCACCTTGCCAAGTGATCTGTTTATGATAACTAGTACCAGTATTTTCCATGACTAAATGACGCAAACTCAAAGCAAGATGTTAAAAGTGAGATCAATGACAACTTTCTACTGGACTGACTGTTCAATGTGATTTTCTCCTGAACTAAAATTATTTTTGCATAAGTAGAGTGGCCTGTAGGTTAATTAGAACTTAAGATGTCTATCACTCATCCCATTTTCTAGGAGCTTTGTGTTACCTGCCCTTGGGACATGGCGACCGCTGTCCCTGGCCAGGTGCAGAATTCTAACCCTGAGTGTCTCCCATGTTCAGAACTGGGCTACTGTTATTTTAACAGCAGCTCTTTACATTGACAGAGACACACAAACCCCAAACCCTTCCTACACTACCATTTCTGACAAAAGCACTACGCAGCCACACGTCTGAACACATTCACTTTCATCCATAACTGTTTTGAAGAAACTCTGAGTTCTGTTGTATCTGTTAACTATTTTCTGAGGCTGCATTTACAACAGAACTGTGATTTGGGGGCAGCCTATAGTCTACCTCACAATTATTTAACTGCGCATTTCACACAACGCTGAATGTTCATGTGGGCGTGAGAAGGAACAGGCAATATCCACAGGTGCCTGCGCTACTCAGCTCAAGTCACCCCTGGGAAAAGGGCAACACAAGCAATTGCCAGCACTTTGCTCATTCTCTTGGCATGTACCTTGAGTTTTGTTTAAGCATGTTCTGGTGACAGGAGTTACAAAGAGGGTAAAAATTCATCTGATAAAGATGTCTGTGATGACAAAAAGCTGTAGAAGTTTTTTAAATTCTTGTTGTACTTTGCATCCTTAATATAATGAGAACAGCTGAAAGATATCTTATTTACCCACAATATTTGTAGCCAATCACTTTCATATGTTACACCCTAGGACAACAGAATGCCTTTATATTAGTCACACTGAAATCTCTTTACGCTTTCCCAAATTACAGATGTGTGTCTTTTACATATCCTATAACAGCTCGGTTCTCTAGAGAAATGTAAAAAAGCAGGAGCACTGCAGTACTAAGGCAAGATGTGTTACAGGGACAGTGCCCCCCTGCGCCTCGTAAATGGTGCATGCTACCAGCAGAAGTGAATTGTAGTCCTAATTCCTAGAAGGAGAAATGGTTTTCAAGTTTCCCTGCGAACATCTTACAAACCAACAGAGTTATAACAGCAGAAGAAATAAAAATATACATTTTGATTGATAAGCTAGGAAGCTTTTGCAAGCAGCTTCTCAGATAGGTCTCATGGGACATGCTCTAATTCTTGGTTCAGTTGGTAGGAAACCAGCTACTGACTAGAGGGAATCACATCTAGCCCTTTGGTGCTTTGAATCAGTTTCTTGCTCCCGTAACAGCATTGCCCAAGCAGTGCCAGTTCTTGATCTGACTAATACAGAGAGAAAACCCTCATACTGAGACTACATAATACATCACAAATTGTCCAAAGGGAAAACTATCAACAGGTTACTTTCTGAGGCAAGACATCCAAGACTCACACAGCTATTCCTTAGAATGCCATAGTATAATTTTTTTCCCAGGTTTTAGATCCATGTTACTCTAGTGAAATCAGTTTAATTCCACAGATACATGTGGAGTGAGTCACACATACACACAGGCCAGAACTTTGTATTAGACTCACTACTACAGGTTTGATAGTGTAGATGTCAAAATGTATCTTAAATATCCAAGTGACCGTGAATTATAACAACTTCAAATGTAAAATTCCCTTAAGATGAACATAAGACATGTATAGCCCTTAGCTTAATAAAAAAATCAGAAAAATGAGCATAACAGTTAACAGGAAGGGGACACCATAGAGATAGTGTACTGGAAGTCTCCCACTTGTAGGAGGACTAATCAGTAAGCTTTTTCTCACCTGTCCCAATAGTGAATTCCACATTTAAGACTTTATCAAAAGCACAGGAGATGGATTTGCATCTTGCTAAAAGAGGGATTCCTGGAATGTGGTAGCTTCAGAGATAATACTGGTTCAGCTAATTTGGCTTCTGATTTGATTCCTTTTCTATTTAATAAAAAACTGTGCTCCCTGGAAATGCCCAACTTTTTTTCAATATAAACTCCCAAAAGAATCTAATGGTAACTTGGCATAATAAATACAGAATATTTTGTGAAACAATTACCCTGAAATTAAGCAATATATACATATTTACAAATAGACAGAATTAACAGTTTCTTCAACAATACAAAGTAAGCACACAACACCCTGTTTGTGCTTAGAATGCAAATCATAAGCAAAATATAATTTCCTAGAAGCTCCTTACCTGTCCTCTGGATAAACAGTCACTTAGAGAGCGACGCACAAAGTCACTTGTGTCAGAGAGCGGGTAGATATTAAGCAGAACTACATATGCAGTTCTGAATTCCCTGGAGTTCAGGCTTTACCACACTGCAGACTGAAGTCACTACACTTTTCACAGATTATCTAGGGTTGCCCTCTACTTCAGCCAGAAATGCTGACAAATCAGCAGGGCAGAAAGAGGTACTGGGCCACTACAACGTGCATGTCTTTTTTTCCTCTTGCCTTCTTTCTTGCCACTGCCTCTCAGATTCATTCATGCTTCTGTTAACTTGCCTCGGTTGTATTTTTCCTGAAGCAGTGGAATAAAAATCCCATAGTGAGAATGAATAGCAGTATCTACTTCCCTTCTTGCCTGGGTCTTCTCTCAGTCCTCAGAATAACATGGAGCAAGCGTGTAGAAGGAAAGAGAAGAGCTTTTCCAGATCCAGGTAGCAGCAGGTCTTACAATGCCATTCACTCCCACTGTACGTTTTGCAGATCGTTCCCTGAATATTCTTCTCACCTTCCTACCTTATCTCTATCTGTAAAAAACATCGCTAATTTGTTTTAAGAACCTGTATTTTGCAGACAGTTCATTTAAATATATCCTTATTACAGCACTGTGGGTGACAGGAAGAATAGTCAGAAGCCCTAGAGACTCACTGTTTGTACATATGAGAATGATGCAATTTCTGGATCTAGATAGCAATTCAACATGGAATTACAGGATTCAAACAACAGTTTACATATTAAGAGATTGGGAGCCAAATTCAGCTATGGTGCAATCAAGATGCCCAGATGAAGTCCATTATTGTTATCAAAACCTCTAGCAGTAGCAAAAAGCAAAAGGAGAGCTGTTGTTGTGCTCTATTTTTATATGGAAATTATATTGGTAGGAAGGAGGTAGGAAGATTTGCATTAATTATTTTTCAGAAGTTCATTACCTCCTGCTGTTTATCATTTGAAATCGTTTATGTCATCACCTTCCATTGCTAAAGAGATGACCATGAATTTAGAAAGGCTAGCAAAGATCCCAAGGTTGGATTTAAGCCCCCTTTCACTGTGATAGAATATAACCCTATTTCAAAATTATATGCAGGATAAACCACATATAAGCTATTCTCAGTGTATTTGAGTATTTGATTTATCAGCTACTACTGAACAATCACTGAAGACCACATTGTATCAAACAGATTCCCACAAAGTTTCACCCTGTGAGAGCTGGAGAGAAGTATTCCTACACCTACATCCTTCCAGGGCTCCACTACTTGTTTAACGACCATCTGTAGCAGGCTAAGGCACCTGAACACCTCCAGAACAGCCATCAGCACTAGAAAGCAACATGTGTACAAACGTAACTCTGTGTGTGTTATGATTATAACGTGTACAAACATAACTCTCTGTGTGTGTTATGATTATATACATACATATTTCTTGAGCCCTGAAAAGCTTCAGCAGCAGGTGTTTACTTTGCTGAATTGGTTTGCAGCCCTTTCACATAAGCCTTGTGTTTATTTCCACTCTTGCACACCCATCAGCAATAGTAACTAGAGAGGAGGTTGGGAAAAATGGAAATTCAGGCCAGTAACTACAATAGTCAAACACAGATACCCGGTCTGGACTCTCCAACTCCACACCTGGGATATCCAATATCAGCTTTCAGAAAAAAAAAAAAAAACCAAACCAAACCAGGTTTTTCCATATACTATCCAATATCAGCTTTCAGAAAAAAAAAAAAACACAAACCAAACCAGGTTTTTCCATATACCGTTCAAGTTCTAGTTCCACAAAGGTCAGATCTCTCACATCCCACAGCACTTTATTTGTGTCAATGAAAGTTGCCACACTGCATTGGACCCAGGGAAGAGTAAGCAGACATCAAGGTAGTGATCCTCATATAGTGTTCCTTTGCAGAAGCACAAATAAAGAAACAACTAACATTTCTCAACTTCTTACTCCACCTATATTGGAACAATCTAATTTGTGACAGAGCTGTGGATAATTTGCAGTGATCACCTCTGTAAGTGCCAACTGTAACCTCTCCACCACATATGGAAACTGAGTCCAAAGACCTTTTGAACATCAAAAGCCACAGCTCCTGGTTTTGTTTCAAGGTCTTCCAGTATGGTCACGTTTAAATAGGAAGAACTCTCAAGCTAGTTGTCTCAGAAATAAATCAATACAGTTAATTAACCTATTATTACCATGAGAATTGATCAGCATAAAGAAACAAACAGTGGAGCTATCATATACACCACATTTATGTCCACATGTTGCACCTATTCCTCCGCCCATTTTCCTCCAACAGCCATCAGCATCAGAATAATTATTCTCAGAGAGCATTAGCTAGAGCTCAAGCTGCAGACATAATTTACACTTCCTTGGAGACCCAATTATAGATTATAGGAAACAGTTCTGAAGACAACCTCCCACTCTACAGCTTCATATTTATATCACTAAGCCTGTCATTGTTTCACTTGCCTTTTGGATCTGTCAGCTGGACAACGGAGTGAGAAGGGCTGACTAAGGTTAAATCCATTTTAAGATGAGTAAATATATATATTATGAACAGTTTGTCCCTTTAGAATTACCTTTCTGCCTCCCTTTTTAGAAACAAAACATGTATTTGGTGTAAATGAAGCTAATTAAAGCAACTGGGTACTCTCCTCAGAATCAACAGAGGTGATGCATTGCATCACTTGCCTTACATGATTGCATCAAAATGAGGTTATCTGGGTCCTGGAGATCTAACAGCTAAGTATGGTTTAAAGAACTCTGTAGATGTGGGTTTTATTTATTTTTTTTACATACATAGTACAAGATAAGGCAATGTGTGTTGACATCTGAAGTCTCCTTAAGCCAGTACACCATACCTCTTATGCCGAAACATCATACTGAATATGAACCTAGAGCCAAAGGCTTCCTAGAGCTCAACCTTTTTCTTGAAATAAACCCCTTTGAAGATAACGCTGAACACACTAAATGCAAAGGTGACCAATGCCCAGCTGAGTTTTGGGTGTGCCTCACTAACGAGTGTTCACAAGTGGGGAACCATGGCTATATACGGCACCTATCTTACATGTTGAGGAAAACTGTGTATTTTCAGCTGGAAATAATAAAATGCAGCAAATGGACATCTGCCAACAGTTGAAATCATATTTGTTCTCTTTAATAATCCATTTTCTCTTAGTATTATCTGATTAGTTTGCATTTCTCTAATACATAAATTACACTTCCTGGCATTTAAGTGAGAATCTCAGACCCTCTCTGGTATATCAGAAGCTAACATAACACGTAGCGACAGTTTTTCACTTATGCGCAGAATAGGGATAGAAATTATACAGTAATTTTTCACTATTTTTGTTATCCAAATTAGAAAAGCACAAAATGGCAAAGTGTGTTTTTAAAATAGAATTTCAGAAAAAATAGCCTGACACACAGTTCTATACAAAAGCATGATAACAATTAAATCTACAACTTCCCACAACAATTTACAAATCTGGACATAAAATCTGCCAGGTGTTTAAGCACACTGAAAATTGAGTTGGTATTCTACTGCCCATACCTGAGCAATTGGTGCAGATAAGACAAGAAACATTTAGTATCATGTCATCAGAAGACTTCACAAATTTATCCTGGCTGACCTATGGTGGTTCCAGTTTCAATAACTGACTTAAACAAGAGACACGGATGTTTTGGCTTTGCTACTCTCCTTGCCCATATGTTAACTGAGTCTCTGCACTTGATGTCTTACTTCATTTACTGTGTCATCACAGTTCATTATTTCTTTTCTCCAGCCTTGCTCTTTCCCCGAGAAATTCCCTATCTACGAGACCACGAGGACATAAATAGAGAAACTTCAAGAATACAGAAATAAACTAGTATTAGCTCCACTTTGCTATAGACAAATGACTCCTGATCCACTTGGGAGCTTGGAGAAATAACTGCTGTTGTAACAGCTCATGAGAACCTCTAGCTGTACTTTGTCAATGATCATCAAGTGGTAAAAATTCATTTTTCCCCTTGGCAAACAGAAGAAAGGAGAAGAAAGGAATGACTTCAATGTCAAATGAGAATACATAAAAAGTAATGGAGTGGTTGTTTTTTAAAAGTAGTTTATGATAAAGCAGGTCCCTCAGCCTTTAAACCCACAATAATTGGGCATTACAAATTTTTAAATGTTCAACTTGAAATGACTACTTTGCTCTTTGTCTTCTCTTACCTTTGTATTTTTTTTCTGCCTGTACCCTATGCAGGAATAGCCTTTCTCCTTTGCCATTAAGTTACTCCCGTTTCCATTTATCTTTAGTATTTTGCTAGCCTTTCAGCAGTGATCTCTTAACAGTGTTTCCATTCGTTCTCAAACCTGAACTTGTCTAGTTTATGTTCCCTCATCAACTCACCATCAGCTCAGGGAAGGTGTCCCCTCTTCCTACATGTTTCTAAAATCTGCTGTGGAAGAGATAAAATGGTGCCTCTTAATCATCTGAAGTTCAAAGCCTGTGAAAATACAAATAATCTACATGCCTTTGCTCTTTTTATACATTAGTAATGAGGCTGGAGTGCTTCCCCATGGCAATTACGACTCATTCAGTTAAAATGACTGTATTCTGTGATGTAAGCCTGGTCTTATTCCAAAAAAGTTAGGTATTTTCAATTAACATCACTACCTAAAACTGTACAAATAATTTCAGGATTTCAAAAGCCACAGTCACGAAGTGTTTCTCATCCTCATGAGGATTTCTCATCTTCATCAGTTTATTAGGGTGACTTACAGATTACCCTACAATCAAACGGATTCAGATAGAGAGAAACTCCATTTACAATGAGACAAAATTTCAGTGCACCATAACCCACATAGTCTAATAACAATTATTATGACCTCTGTGAGGAACAAAGAAACTGATTTTTCTGGGGAGAAGGGGAGCAGGTCACAGAAAGGGAGAAGTAAAACTGTCACCACAAGTGCCTTAGAAAGGTCCAACATGTCTAAAAGACTGGATAAAGACGCAGTCCAGAAATTATGGTGGAGCATTTATTCATTTATTAAGCTAACCAAATCAAATATTCATTACGTCATACTCAGTAAATGTGACAGTCCACTTTGGAAAATGTTAAATGTCGCCTGTGTTATTTCTTCAAAACATTGATGTTCAATGATAAACATAGGCTTGTTCCCAATCCACACACTGACCATACAAATCTTGAGCCTCCTAGCCTATTTTTTTAAAGTAGTGAGGGAATAGGCTACAAAAAGTACCTCTCAATCCATCTATTTTTATAATACTGTAATACAAAAAGAACAAGCCAGAGATGCTTAAATATTACCTTCGTACAGAACTCCAAACTCAGTGGGAATACAGCTATATGCTTGAATCAAATCCGGAAGACAGTCCTTACAGAAGGAATGAAGGCAAGGTAGCATTCTGGGGTCTTTCTTCCGTAGGTCCCATTTGCACACCGGACAATTCCTCAAAAGATCCAGGGTCTCCACTTCTGTTGGCTGAAGTCGGACATCAAAAACACAAAGAGTCACAAAATGGCTCATGACAACCCCTTCACTTACTAGAACACTTGATCACTCAAGTGCAAATGAGAAGGCAACAGCAGCATGCACGTTCTCAGAAACAACATTTATTTAGTCCTTCTGAAGAAAGAGGAAGTTCCTTGCAGCTGAAAAATCACATACCTGCTTTACAAAAAAAGAATTATCTGTGCAGATTGTTGTGCAGGAAAGTGTGGTTTAAGGTTTACAAACCATGATCCCGCTATCTCTCTACAGTACTTGCAACTTCTGTAAAAACTGAAGTAATCTGCTCTATTGATCTATTTACAGCCTGTTACCAGGCTGAATTGTCACTCACTCTACATTTCCTGCTATAAGCATTGAAACTGTGCAATAAAAATGATGACATTCTCTGACTGCTTTTACAATTTCACCTCAACATTTTACAGTTATCAGTAAAGCAAATAACGAGTATAACTGATCATATGTCCATCATTTCATCAATGCATGCAGAAAGCTGCCTTGATAAATGTACAGCATCTTCTGCCAATCTTCTTTATAGAAATTTAATAAAATGCACTTCTGCAGTAATGAAATTTCCACTGTCAGGATGACCACAGATCAAATTACAGACCAAACCTGGGCTTCCCACAAGCAAGGCAGTGTTCCTCCTGCCAAGCTAAGCTCCCTGAGGTAAATTGAGGGGTTTGCAGTTCACCTTCCAGCCATGATTCTGAGATTTTGAGAGAGGTTGATGAGGTACAGCCTGCAAAGGGAAATTTTCGTAAGTTGTATCAGAGGAAAAGCAAATACAGTACCTTCTCCCTTGGAATGACCCTTCCAGCTGACCCAAGCTCCTGAGGTCAAAGCCCCACGTAACACCCATTGCCTTGGCACAGTGCCCTTGCTACCAGTAGTATGTAACTCACAACTATGATCTTCAGATTTCCCCAGCACAGAAGAGCAGCAGCTCATAGTTAGCACTATGTATTCTCTTGAGGGATTCTGTCTCAGGACAGAGTCCAGTGGAAGTGGTTAGTAAGCAGATCTTTTTTTTTTTTCCCCTACAATGCAAAAAAAATATAAATGTGTCAGAAATTCACAACCCAGTAAAGTGTTGCATCCTGAAGTCATAGCTACCTGAAGTATGTTTTTTTAAAAGGACCATGTATTAAAGTCTGCATCGTATTTCATCCCCAAGTACCATTCTAGGAACAAATGAAAATACATAGATATCTACCAACTTTACTGAATTCACTTCAACAAATTCAAACATACCACTAAAACTTATGATTGTATTTTCAAAACCAGAGGTCCCTTTAGAAATGAGCTGTGGCAATTGTACCTGTGGTTTAACTAATAACACTGTATTGCTGCTCACTTTTTACAGTGCATCTTCACTGACTATCTTTCAGAGGCAAATGTCATTAGAGCAGCACAACTTCTCAGCTTGCTCCATCTCTGTTGTTTCTGGCAACTACTGTTGCTAAGAAGACAAACCAGCACCTACAAAAACATGTCATTTCTGCAGTAGGAAGTTGAGGTCTTAGACTACCACATTGTTTAGGCAAAGAAACCACAGCCCAGGACCAAAGCATCCATGCACAGAGAATCAGTGCAAACAAAGCCTAATATTGGGAAATGCTGCCACCATCATAAAGACCAAACCTGTGGCTGAATGAGGAGAAGCAGGTTAGCGCACATTTTAAATTATACTTTCTGCATAACATACGAAATTGCGCACAAGTGTTTTGGTAGGAGGGGGAAGGATGAAAGTGATAAAAAGCGTTTAAAATTTCCTGTTGAGACGGGTATACAAATCACATGTCAGACAGCTACGTTACCGGTGACTTGGCTACGCTGATGGAAAACACCAAGTCATGTAGCAGTGATTACAAATTAAAACTTAACTGCATTTGAGGACGTGTGGCGAGGGCAGTGAGGCAGGACAGGGATGGATGAAGATGGGGAGAGCCGAGGAGGCAGCCGGCAGGCTGAGCCACACCTGGAACAGGAATAAAAGTGCTGGGCTTTAGGTGTGTCAGCCCAGATGAGGGCAAAGGAATGGCACTGAGGCACGAG
>NW_009734650.1:0-547 GCF_000703405.1 Apaloderma vittatum | reverse complement strand
GAAGGGAAGCATCCAGGTGTTGCAGAACTGGCATTCATGCACTTCAGAGAAGTTTGTAATAAAACGCTTTCATAACTTTATAATTTCAGTATTTTAGGGGTAAACTCTCCATGCAAGTCTTTTATTTTCCTGTGCTTCTTTTTCTCAAATTTAATCTTTTTTTTTTTAATATCTTTTTCCCCTCCATTAAATGTGGATGCTGCTACACAAGGCTCATTACAGCGTTTTAAAATGTTACCAACTTTGCTGGTTTTGTCTATAATTGCTTCATTAGCAGTACCGTAAGTTGCCAAGAATTTCAAGAACATTGAATAAAAATAAAAATATCCCCATATCCCAAAGCATAATATTTATTAGGTTAAAAAAAAACATACAAAAGCAAGAAGAAAAAAATAAAACAAAAAGGAAGAGGTTGTAAGTTTAGGAAGTTAGTTAGTCTTCATTTAGTTTCCTCATTTTTTCTGGTTTTATAGGAAAATCCTTTAGTTGGCCATCGCGGACAGCCACCCCGGGGGTTTCCTGGCGGCAGCAGCACCAGAGCCCGCCC
>NW_009734649.1:0-21833 GCF_000703405.1 Apaloderma vittatum | reverse complement strand
TTCATTTGCGAAGCCTAGCCATGATGATGATATGCATGTGTGCATGAATTATGCATACACATGCATGTTTTACTTATCATGCCACAAATAACGTGAATTCTCATGAATCCTCTTTGACAGCTAAAAACTGTTTACCCACTGTTGGGTTTTTTCTAAATTTAACTGGCAACTTTTTTAGACAATTATAAAAAAGGTTGTTAGAAGTATCTGAGAAAAGTGGACAAGGTTGCAAGACTTCCAGTGGGACACGTTTCTCTTTCATCATGGAGAACTTTGCCTTTTTTTAACCTGAAGTAGGCATAAGTCAGTAAAATTAGTGCATTTTCTATAGGTGGCTCCAAGTTTCCTAGCATTTCTTGGTATCTGTCTTCTGATCAGGACACGCAAGTTATCTGACAGGTATATAAGCAGTATTGTTTACTTGTAGAAATATAAAAAGTCATAATAAAAAGTAATTTTAGATATTTCTAGATTTTCAAAGACTCTGAACCAAGCATCAGGAGACTTGCCTCTGGTGTGTCAGTCTAGGCATCACTGCAGGCAGGACAGAGAGGTAACACTGAATCAGATAACTTTCAGTAATTGTGAACTCTGGTCCCGGACACAATCAATTAAGCAAATGGTAACAGTACAGTCTGTGGACATTTACCCATGAGTAGTTTTGACAAGATCCACAACTGCCTGTGGAGGTTGATAAATCCATCTTAGCAAACAAGTCGAGGTCACACTTAGCTCTGGCTGCTACAAAAACTTCAGTTACAGATACCTGCCACCCTGCCAGGGTCACACACTGTTGGTATGCATGCAATAAAATAAAGGCAGTTTCCCACCTCCACTACTGTGTTAATCTCTGCATTTGTCCCTGTAAGTAAATAGATTCTTTCTTGATCAAAGCCATTACCTGAGTTGTTCTTCACATTCCTGTCTACTACTCTATTCTTATTCAAAGCTGCATGGTTTCACTTGAGATATTAGTGTCAAATGCACTGCGGAGTGATGGTGCTCGCTGCTTAGCATTCAGCTCTGAAGCCTCTCAGAGTGGAAGTGTGAAGGTATCCGTCTGCCTGTCAAAAACGCTGGACTGGATGAATTGCAACTGCCTGGAACCATATGGTAAATAAGACCAAAAGCTTCTATCAAGGGTTTACAGGCTCAGGGCAAACATGTTCACTCATAGTCGTTACATCTGACAGCTTGTAGCCCTCAAGTGATCCCTGTGATTTTTAACAAAACTTCAACTTACTTCCTTTCAATGAGTTTAGCTATGTTAATCCTTCTCAGGAAGATGAGGTTTATTTCTCATGAATTTTTTTTCTGTGTGAATTTAATGGGAGAAGGTGGTGGCAGCCATCCAGCCTCTCATACATGGTTTCCCTTGACCACGTAACTAACAGATTTTTGTTCCTTTTTCCCTATAGTGTACTAGCCAGACAGAAGATCAGAAGTCAAATAGCCTCTGCAGCTTCCTGCAGCTGTGACACTGAGTAGAAGTTCAAGTTAAGCAGCATCTGAGCACAGGGTATAGGACACACCAGCCTTAGCCTCTGCTTGGACCCCAGGAGTCAGCTCTGGCACTTAGCATATATGACAATGAAAACATGATGTTTGTCATGCTTTAAATTTCCGATCATCTTTCCTCCTTTTTTACTCATTTTAGGTACTCAAAGTGCCCCTAGCGTATTACTTAAAAATTATTTTATTATTTGCCCACTGGATAGGTTCAACCTGTTATTTTGTATATGGAATGAGTTGAGTGTTACCCATCACAAATAATTAGGAGCAAGGAATTTAGTTTAAAGGAATTCCTTTCTCAACTTGTGACTGACTGAACAGGGCTCATAATAATACTGAGATATTAGAGGCTGAAGATAAACATCTTCTAAGAATGCTCTATGTGTCCAAACAATCACCAGTAAAAGTTTTGCAAGCCATTTAAGATGGTATTGGCACCTATTTTCTGACAAACTGAAAGTATTACATGCAACTTAATAAGAGAAAAAGGGGGAAAGCTGATTGACATAGAAAGGTCAAAGTGATGTAAATGTGATGTTTTCATGATGGGTAATGTCTTCACAGCTGAAAAAGAAATGAGGCAGGTTATTGCAGATATTAATATCAAAAAAGCATGCTGTTAACATTAACATCTGATTTGCCTAATATCGAGTTCATTACTGTGCAACTTTTCACCTAGATCATTTTCTTATTAATGCTCACCCAATACCAAATAACTCCCCAGCAGTTGCCTCAGACATCTCTATGAATACTGAGCAAATTTATTATACTTGGTTCTACTGTAATGAAGCTCCAATGGATTCATAATGAACAGATACTTAGAATAAGCAGTGCGCATTTCTGCTTGTGTGAGTACAGTAAAATAACAGAGGTACACTAGAGACCTCCACAGAATGGGACAGATAGTGAGGCTGGGGCGGGGAAAGATCTACTTTTTCTAGTTGTAAAGAGTCACAATTGTGAAGGCATACAACTCTAACTTAAATTCATCTTGCTGCTCCAGAGGATTGCACCAGGACTGAATAGATGTACCTACTATTCAGCCAGCTTTTAGCTGGGAAGAAGGTAACCTGTTGACTGTGTGACATGCTGGACTATATCTTTCACCAGGGGACTAGGAAACTTGAAGAACTCCTTCCCTCACTTGGCTTTTTAATTTCCAAACATTAGCCATTGAGAAAAAAAAATACAAAGTTCAAGGATTCTACTAATTCAGACTCTAAGAAATAAAGCAATCAGTGCCTCATCAAGGGAAGAGGTGTGTTATGACAAAATATGTAATATCTAGATACTGACAGTAGTTTTCAGAAGATGTTTTTCTTGACTGAACTTCATGGGAAAAGATCACTAGAGATTGGCTTAACCATTACAACGAGAGTGTCTGCATTGTAAATAACATGAAAAAATATGCACACCTAACTTTGTATGAAAACTGTATTTTAGCATGTTTCTCTGAGCACACATCCCAGTTGTTAGAAAAGTGTATATTGCCTACACTGAAGAGAAAAGGTAGATGGGAACATGCATTTTTTACTGTGGCATTATGTAACTTTGGTGTTAAGCTGACTGCACTGCATTAAAAGTATAAATTTTTTTTAGTTTAATTTATTCAGTATTTTATAATAACAAATCTCAATATTACAGTCAGTAGCTGAAACCGCTTCTATAATGTGACACATGGTATGTCATAGGTGAGAATGTGTGTACTGAGGACTCACTCTGGGACGTTTAAAATGCTAGTCACAGTGAATACTGGTGTACAGTAGATAGTAGCCATGGAAACCAGTCAGAGCATATCTTAATAATTATTTTTTTAACAAAACTAGATTCGAAAGCATGATTTTTCTCTTCCTTTGGGGACACAGTGTGTTATAGTATCTAGCAAATTATCCATTAGAGGTTTTTAAAAGCAAATCAGTCTTTAAATTGCTTGCAGATGTTGCACAGCACTCATTTCTGAACACTGAAGACCAGGTGTGTTATTAAAGCATGCTAAAGGCTCCAAAACCTCCCTGGGGAATGCAGCAAATGTGAGGAGCAGAATCAGAGCACACCCTGGGCTGCACCAAGAGATGCTTGCAGCTTCTTCTCATTTGCAACCACTCCTGGAGAGACCAAATGATTGGGTAGGGTCTGCAAAATGACAGGGAAGAGAGGCAGCTGGGCATTGCATGCAGGGCAGGAGAGAGAGGGTGGAGTCCTGGCTCTTGTAAAGGCAAGATGCAAGGTGGGATTTAATGCTTGGAGCCTGGAAATAGGGGAGACAGATCTCTTGGTAAATAGGACATTTGACGTGAAACTTGCAGTGTGAAAAGTGAACTTTTCTAGGAGGAAATAAGAATTTAGAAGATACCTTTTATAGGAAGAAAAAATACCTTGAAAAACTTTTTGACAGAATGTTAAAATCAGATACTGAAAAGCAAAAATAAGATCTTCCCAGGCAGAGGATAGCTGTTTGGTTGGCAGGGGTCCTTGGGGAGACAGATTGTCCAATTTGAGTTCTCTGATGACCGAGATTTGGCAGTTCCCTTGGCTGAAAAATACGAGCAGGGAGGTATGATTTCACGTTTGTAGATTAGGTTAAATATAAGCCCTTAGCTGTGGGAAGCATAAGGATGGAGAGAAGGTGGAAGAAAAACCTTCAACAGGGAGCCTGCTCCTGCCTCTGCCCTGATGCATGAGACAGCACACTTCCACTTCAGCTGGTCCTGTGAGAAGTTCTGAGCCAGCTCTGCAGGCAGCAGAGAAAGACAGAGAAAGAGTATCAAATGTACAGAAGGAGAAAACCAAATGAAAAACAAAAGCCCAACATAAGGCATTTTCCACTGCTTTGAAAGGATAAACCACCTATCAGTGAATTGTACAATACACTTAGTTGTGATATGACCTAATGAATGTCTCCCTATTGGAAGTTCCTGTAAGTCCTATTGGGTTATTGCATTTTTCAAAATTAAGATGGCTGATGAAGAGTTTGGAAAGGCTGCCTTATGTCCTAGTTGTTGGGCACTACACAAACCTGGGTTTACGGCATGGGAAAACCTGAAAATATCCCCACAGTACAACAATGAACTCACATGGCACACTGCTTTGTTTTTAGCTTTATTTATAGAAGAGTTAGAGCTGGAGCTTGATAAGCTCAGAGTTCTGTCTAACCCACTTATTGAACAAGAGTATCCTGAAAAATATGGATTTTTGGCTGTGGGATAACCTGAATAATAGTGAAATGAAGGCAAGACAGAAGTATTTGTAAGAGAAATACCAGTTTTCATAATGCACGCAAAAATACCATTGAGTACTTTGGATCCCAAGGCTCTGACAGAAGAAATTTGTAGAAAAACAGTAGTGTCTTTTCTAGCCTATATATTGAGTAGATGGAGATAGGAAGGTGCATTACCACTCTTCTATCTGATGTAATGTGGTGAACCCAGTATCTTCTATCCTGTAAAGTAAAAAATCCAATCCGTTTGGCTTTTAGGGTGGACAACAGCGTGGATAATTCAAGCCAAAACAAATACAGTATTTTGAACTTCAGCTACTGCCCTGTGAAGGCATAGATTTGTTTCATCTAGAGAAAGAGTCTAAATATTGTGGATTGTCAAAAAATTCTTTTGTTTTCTTGCAGTATGGACCTTACGTAATACACAATCCTACAATTTGCTGTGGCCAAGAGGAGACATACCTACTTGGTATGGCTTCTCACATAACTTGTATTTATAACATAAAGGCATTTAACTATTGCATGGAAAGAAGACAAAGAAGGGTGTAATTCCAGTAGATATGTGAATAATGAAATCTGAATTTAATCACTGAGCAGTGAGAGACAAATCTTTTCAAGGACATGACATGGAGTTTCGCAGTTCAGCTGTTGAAGACATAGCATTTAGCAAAAAGAGCTGAGACCAGAGCTTGTTGATAACAGCAGGAAGACAACATACAGAAGACAGATTGATTTCTGTCACTCTATAAGATTTCTGTACATTCAAGTTTTCCCATGTTGACTCTGGTACAATTTCACAGTCCCATCAATTGTGCTTTGTTAAGAGCATATGACCTCTGCAACAGGTGTTCCACCTTATTGGACTTCTGTGGGCAAGTTAACAAAAACTAGTATCTAAGTGAGGCCCTGAATTCACCCTTGTCACGTTTTCTGTGACTTTCAATGCTGGAAAAATGCCCTTATGAATACGACATAACTGCCACACTAGTTAGCAAACAGCACTACTGGATAAAAATATTGCTGCCTTGTAGTGTGTAGGGCACCCACAGTATTAATTTCAATTCACTCTCTCGAATTTAGCAGGGGGCTAAGCAGCACCCTGCAAAGTTTGAATGAATCTGTAGTTTAAACCAGTTAACAGCAGTAATAGGTTACTGTGCCCACACTAGTTAGCAAACAGCACTACTGGATAAAAATATTGCTGCCTTGTAGTGTGTAGGGCACCCACAGTATTAATTTCAATTCACTCTCTCGAATTTAGCAGGGGGCTAAGCAGCACCCTGCAAAGTTTGAATGAATCTGTAGTTTAAACAGCAGTTAACAGCAGTAATAGATTACTGTGCATGCTTCCTCATAAACCAAACATAAAGCTGACTTGCTACAAGATTATTTCCTAGCAAATTAGGAACTAGTTTTTTCCTGCCTGGTTGGCAGTTGCAGAGCACGTACATGACAATCTGGCTGTCTGATCTCAACTTAAATCAGCAGATTTGTGACATTATAACTGTTCTGTCAAAAATTCTGTGATGGAGAGGACAGAAAAAGCAACAGCAATGAATTTCATTAGATTTTCCATCTAGACACTGAAATTATTCCCTAGTAAGATACTAGTTTGCCTCTACTTGAACAAAACGAAAATATAACAGATGCCATCAGCATACCTGAGACATCCCTGCAGAGACAGTGGAAAAGCAAAAGCTTGACTAGCGCTCCTGTTCCTCAAAGAACTAATTTACCATTGAATTACTATGAAAATATGACTCGTGATAACCAAAAGCACAAATTACTAACTTACGGTTGCAAGAACATGTCTTCTGCTGTTAAATATCAATGACAAAGTGCAGCATAGCTATTAATATTTAAGACCATTGCCACTGGGAAATGGAGAGTCACTCGAATATCCTTACTTAAAATTTATTGTCATATTTCAAAATGCTAAATTAGATATTTTATGAAGTTTTGTTTCATGGAGTTGTTTTGATTGTCTTCTGAAGTGCAGGAAATAATGCACTCAAAGACCGAAGCTTGCTGAAGCTAAGAAAAAAATTACTCTACGCTTATGAAAGAACTTCTTTGTAGCCCCTGTGCCAATATACTGGAATCAAGTTGATGAGGCCTTTGAATCCAATGCAGGAAGAAACATGTCAATGTGTCACTGTGGTCATTCTTTCAATGTGCCTGATTTCATCTGTTCCCAGAAATATTAATTCTTTCCATCATTCATTGAAAGTATCTTAAGGGATGGTCCCAGTTTCTGGCCTTTTCTGTGTTCTTGCTTATTCAACACTACCTTCTTCCTGTGGCATGCTTGATGCAATTGAAACAAAGCTGTAGGTTAACTGCAAAATTATACAGTTCTGAAATCTTTGCTATTAATTGGGTGTTACTTTCATAAAGGCATCACATTTCCTTCTGCATCTCTGCTTTGATGAACATATTTAATGTGAAGAGCTTCTCATGATTTTCCATAGCATATGTTGATCATATTTGTTGCAAAATCACAGAATGAGGGCCATTATTCAGCAACTGTGTAATTTAAATATTATAGAATCATAGAATGGCCTAGGCTGGAAGGGACCTTAGAGATCATTTAATCCAATCTCCCTGTCATTATCATATTATTGATTTATAGGGATTCTCAGAATTAAGTGAAAGTTTATAATGACGGTACCATCCCCTCTCTCCCTTCCCCTTCTTTCTATTCAAGGAGCTAAGACCAAGAAATCTACTTAGGAATTCAGAACTTACTAAGGAGTAAGCAAGATCTAAAGATACTATGGCTAGTTGAAACTATAGTATCACTTAAAAAGTCACTATTCAGTAATATTATGCAGGACTAGAAAAGGAATTATATGTATTAATTTCAAATCCCAAAATAAAACTCAGCACAGGTCCTTCCTTATTATGGAAGAGTGACATTTCTCTTAAAATTCAGTTTAAACTGCATTTTAAACCTGCATTTGAGAGTTTGAATTGCATCTTAAAGTGCACAGGCTTTTTTATCATGAAGCAGACTCTGGTTTCAGAAGATTGGGAAAAGACGCTATAGGGTGTCCGGTGAAATGGCTAAGTAAGAAGGCTTATCCAGAAGAAAATCATATACTCCAGGGACTAAAAATCACATTAAACCAGTTAAAACTCCTGTCTTCTTTTGATCTCATTTAGCATAGAGGTAGGGGTAAGCCTATTTTTTTTCCTAGGAAGCAGTCCTGGGAGCTCCAATGATGTTAAAAACACATTAAAAATAAAATCAAAATTCCACCGACACATATCATAAACCAGACTGAAAAATATATTGACTCTAAGCATAGCATTTAAGACTAACTTTTTGACATCTTCTGTCAGATGTAAATAAATAAATAACAAAAATGTCAATTATTCCTTACAACAGAACTAACATTAAAACATACTTATGCATTTAACTGGGACTAACCTGTTTACATCCTTTTTCTTCTCTTGTCTCCTGGAATTTCTTTCACACTTCTCAGACCGTCACGTTTTTTTCTGATGCTTCTGTTCAAGTTTCTCTTGTTTACAAGCTGGAGTAACACAGTTTAGTGCAAGTAAAATCAATCAGTCCATCAGTCAACCAATCAGTCTCCCTGGAATTCCCATCACTTCACCAAGACCCTTCTCACAGCTTCTCCTGCAGTCTGTTCCATGGCATTTCAGCAAAAATTACTGTCAAACATCCTATCAGCATCCTCCTGACAGGTGACATAAATGAGCATTAGTATTAATTAGCTAATAGCATTCAGTTTTCTTGTCAAATGAGATGTGTTACCTCTCCTGGCAAATCTCTTTTCTTCTTGCATCCCAAGAACTAGATGTAATCCCATCATACTGTGGCCAGTGCATTCTGCACGTCATCAGGACACTGTAAGCTTAATGGAATATCTCTATCTTTGGCAGAGAGAGATATTTGTCCTTGTGGTTGCTATGGTCTAACTTGTTGGGCTATGAAGTATGCTGCAGGTTTTATACAGCTCTGAGTACATGCAACCAGAAATTTTAAACCTTCTTAAGGAAGAAGAGAAGATCCCTATAAATATGCAA
Organism: Apaloderma vittatum; assembly: GCF_000703405.1. NCBI lineage: Eukaryota > Metazoa > Chordata > Aves > Trogoniformes > Trogonidae > Apaloderma > Apaloderma vittatum. Next base: position 13,048 of record NW_009734649.1, on the reverse strand, counting down.
ATACATCTGCTATGTCTTACTAGTCACAGCAGCACCACCACTTTTTGCAGAATGGCTTATTTGAGTCACTTTTATTGTTACACTCCGTCTGGGGGGCTTTACTCCCAGTTAGAGGATACTGCCCAAATAGCAGGCAGACTTTATGTATAATTCTCACATTAACATGTCATGTGTAGAATTCATGTCCACAAAGAAAGTGGAGATCAGGAGAAACAATTTATGTGCTGGATACCAATGGCAAAAATAGTCAAATTTAGTCTGTGAGAGGAACCTTTTCTAGAAGAAAATAATTTTTCATCTTCACTGAGCATATAATCTCTGAACTTGAAAAACAAAATGTGAACCTTGAACATTTTTCTTTCTCATTTACCAAATGGTCAGCAACTCCCAGGAAACCAAAAAGAGAGAGGGAAGAGAAAGAAAGAGGACTAGTCATTTAAGACTCTACTCCTAGGTCAGGTTAGACTCATAAGGTCATCTTTTTCTCACCCATATATGCTTCAGTCTAGAGAACTCCATGTTAAGAACTTCAAATTCAATGTGCACTTAACCTGCTCTCCAGTCCAAGGTTGTCAACATCATGACAGCTGCAGATCACATTGTTCTTTGCTACAAAATCTATTCTGTTCTATTCATTGTGGATATTACTCTTGTGACAATTGCCCTGGCTGCAGAAGACATCGTCTTTGAGCTACTACTTAAACCATCCAATTCCCCTGATAAAATCATTGCATGTAGGACGCAGGTATTTGAGATGCATAAAAAAGAAAAAAATATATTTAACATAATTCTCTTTCTTAGAGTATTCTGTATATGCTACCATTCTATAGGACACAAATTTAAAATTGCCTGTTTCATCTAAATCCTAGAGTCTATGATGCTTTGAAAGATCAAGATGACTCACTTATTCCAGAATATGTCTTCCATAATACTTATATCTATTTTTAATACAGTGGTAGTAAAAATATGTTCCTCATATAAATGTAAATAAATTATAAGTGTAAACAAATTATGATTAAAACAATGAAAGAAAGAAATAGCATCCTAATTCATGTACTGAGACTGGTCACAGTTTTTTTATGTTCTGTGATTTCCCAGCCCAGGTTCTAGGCTTGAAGCTTGTGCTTCCTGCTCAGACAATAGTTTGTACCTTAGGCAGTCATAAAAATGAATATATTTATTATCTATGTGGTTTGGTGCAGTCCTTGAACACTGCCTTGATTAAGTGTCGTCTTGGTAAATTCTGGCGTGTTATGAAGTAGTTGCTTTTCTATATTTCTCAGTACTTCTGATGAACAGTAGATGCAAAAGATTTGTCATGTAAAGATTTCTTTGCATTTTTGACCATCTTGTCCTGCTTTTCAACGTGGTAGAACTTTCTGTTTAGAGCCGCAAAGACACATACTGCACTCTGACATATTCTGGAGAAAAAAGTATATATTTATTCTTGTAACTCCAGGCCAAAACCCTCTCTGCTACTCTGATGAAGAACAGACCCCTAGGATGACTTTCTCAACAAATGTGGCAGCAAGCCACCCATCTCCTCTCAACAACTGTTACATTTCATCCCACAGAGGTAGGGAGGGCAACAGTATGACCCCAGAAACTTTAGGCAGTGAATTGCTCTGGGTCCGTGGGAGATTAGAGCCTGATGCACCTTGTGTTGCCAAAGATACACACAGTCTCTCTTGTGTTTTCTTGAAAAAACGTGTCTTGCAGTTAATGTTATACTAAGCTGCCTGGGGTATATTGTCAATGTCTGGGCTATTATTTCAGACTCTGTGGACTCAGGTGAGTGACCTCCCATTTATTATGCTTCGTTCACATTTTCAAATACTTCTTCAAAAAATGAAGAGTGGGAATATGCCTCTTTTTAATGAAAACAGGCACTGCTTCTTTAATCATTAATGATAGGCTTATATGTTTTATAGGGAATATGTTACTACAGTCTGAACTGTTATAAATATTCAGCACCTAGAAATGCATGCTCTTCAATTTCCTTTTACTCACCGATTTACAATAATTTGTAATCAAATATCTCTGGAATCTTCCTTTTTGTAAGAGTATAATCTGGACCTTTTCTGGGTGCATTGATAATTGAGTCTGTGTGAAAAACATTGGAGATTTCTTCCTTTGGGATAGCAAAGGCAGGAATAATAATAGTAAGCTATAGTTATGGAAAGAGTACAACATCCTGGCTACAGGTAAAGCATAAAACATTGGCAAGTGTCATCATTGAGGGAACATTGCGCTCACAGTCTATTAATTCTCATAAATCTGTCATTGCTTACTGAATAGTGGCTAAGGAAGTCTAAGGCAGGTACTGAGAGGGACATACAAAGTAGAAGCATACTGAAGATACCAAAAGCTGTGCCTCCCTACTAGGCTTTGGACCTGTACACTTCTTACAGAAGTGGCAGGAGGATATCTTTAGTGGTCAGCATGGGAACATGACTTCAAGTGGGTTCTACCTATGGTTTGATTAGGTGCTGTCATTAATATCAATCATACCTTCAGTGTATATTGCCTCATTCTGTCATTGTTTTTATTATTTCCTGCACAACTACACTTCACTCCTTCCATTTGCTCCGCGACTATCTCCAAAACTTCTCGGGATTTCTGACATGAAAGAGGCAACTCAATACTTGAGGAAGAATCAGGAGCATCCTATGCTCAAAAACTCATCATCACCTTCATAATGGGAGTACCACTCAACAAAAATTTGGGTAGGCGAGAAAATTTCCTTCACTTGCAAGAGGCAACAGATAAATTGTGGCATGATGAGAGCAGAGTTATCTCTATGGCTGTGAACTGTGAAACACAGACACTTATTTCTGTTGTCAGACATGTGCTGGGCAAATGCAGGAAATGAGAGGAGTTTAGTTGTTAAGACAGTGAGTATCACAGATAAGTAGGCTGTCTTGCACAGGTAAGTATATAATTATCCACTCTAAAGTTATCACACACTGAAAAAAACATCCCAAAATGGAAAGAAATCCAAAGTACTGAATACATAGTAAAAGCTAGACTCTTGGAGAACTGAAAACTGAAAAGATGAGACAGAGGAAAGGCACAGGAAAGAGGGAATCCATTATTAAGAGCTGCCTTTGACAATTGCCAATTGAGATATACTGTGACTAAATGGCAAAAAAGGAAAGGACAGAATAAAAATGATAATGATCACCATGTAGAAGAGTGTTTACAGTAAAGGTGGGTTAGCAGGTATTTGAACAGCACTTTGGAAGAAGGTTTTCACTTTTCTCCCATTTAAAGCACTACAGTTTTTTGCATTCCCTTGACCCTCACCATTCTTTTCTGTACTTCTGCTCTTTAGATATATGCTTCAATGTGTGTATCAAAATGTTTAGGGCCATTATTTATTCTGTTTATTAAATGATGTTTTTTTCTGAAAAAAATGCCTTCAAATGAATTTGAAAATGGTTAAGAGTCTTTTCAGTTCCTGGTTTAATTTCAGAGATTGGAAATAAATTTCTAAATCTCTCCGAAAGGTTCCTTACAACGACTCTAAACTTTTACAAATAATTGACTCACTTTACCCTGACAAGCACTACATTTCTGAGAAATGTTTATGCAGAACATTCCTGTACACAAGTCAAGATTCATGAGAAAATAATGAGGTCAATTTGATTTCTACTTTCAGTTTCTGTCTTTTTCTCTATTCAGTAGGGACTAGTTGACTTCTTTATGAAGCGAATTGCTTTTCATCAAATTTTATTGCTCAGTAACTTGTCATTCTAACCTCCTTCTCCAACTATGCTTTATCAGTGCTATTTTTCTGCCCAGCAATTTAACACTGTTATTAAATTATAATTTTTTAAAAAAAAATAATTGATTATTAATTTGGTTTTTGATGCCACTGTGACACTATTTCAGTAAAAAAGAATTAAGTAGAAGAACATTTATACTATACTATTATGAAGGGATGGAATAACTGTTATGGAAGATGATTCCTACAAATAAAAATGCTGATCAGGCCTCCTTTATAATTTGTGGTGGAAACGGAGACAATGTTTTTTCACAACCCATGTCCACAAGTTCCCAATAATGCAGCTGAAGAAGGGAACTGGACAGTGTTGATAAAAGGGAATTTTTATGCAGACACACAAGAATTTTTCAAGCCACAAGATGAGAAAGTGTTATAGTAGGAGAACCTGTTCAAAAGTGGACCATGTATTTTGAATGTTATTGATTTTTCTTTTTTAAATTTGATATTGATTGCTCCTGCTCATTGATTACTGAAAGAGTCCATTTCTCACTTTCAGGATAATCATTGCTTTGCTGCCCTTTATTCCTAAGCAAAATCCCTATGGATGCCATACTTCAGGAATTTGTAGGTGTATGTGACCTTTTAACTATTTGTGACCATCAGCTGAAAACTTACGGCAGGAACTGAAATCAAATTGCTCTGAAAGAAGAGTCAGACTCTGCAAGCTGCATCCCTCACTAAAGCATGGTATCCAAAGGCAACTTGGTGATATGCACAAATATTGCCTTGTTGTATTAAAAATAATTTTAAGATTGCACGTTCAACATTTTACAGTATTTTTTTTTTCCATTTCCCTGCAGGTAGGAAATATCATCAATTTAGTTAAGAAGAAAAAGTAAGGGCTGTTCTTTTTTTCAGGATCTGGTCTTCTAACTCATCAGCGAGCAGGGCTGGCAGCCTACCTTGATCTTCCTCCACAACTGTTTCTCTACTCCACAGACCTTCCTCTGCAGAGACACGGCCCCTCGGCCCCCCAGCATGGATACAGGCATCAAGAACTCTTACAGGATTTTGTTCTTCTAGGTAGACATCATTATTTGAATGTGTTACAAAACCCAGCAAACAAATATTAACCACTGTTTGAGAATTTTTAAATTTGGCTAGCTGTGGATGTTAGATGACCTTCTTACTTTGTTGGTTACCCTTGCATTGCTGCAGCAAAAATAAATGGCCAGTTAAACCTACAGTGTGCTCATACTCCAGAGAGGCACAAAGGCTAGCCTGATAAAGATGGGGGTTGTGAAGGGGGCAGAATGTTTTCTTCTTTATTTTTTTTTTCAAATTCCCCTGGAAGAGTTTAATTGATTTACCTTCAGTCATGCAAATTTGCTGTTTATTTTCCAGAAGACGCAAAAGTAAATTTAGCATTGCTAATGTCTTTACCACTTTAGAAATGTATTTGAAACATGATTAAAAAAAACCCCTGCTTTTAAGTATTCTTTTTCCAAAGTCACTAATAGGTTTTAATGGCTCATAAAGAATATCATAATGCAACATCTTCAAACCTAATCTACCATGAGAAGAACAGTAGTATCAAATGGCCTCTCCTATAGAAATTAACTGCAATTAATTACCTAATTTGTTGGAGCATTTGTAATATATATTTAATGGCACTGCTCTCTGGCATGGCCTTCCAGACAGTTTTCTGAAGAAACATGATCTAACCATAGCCTCAAGCCAATATTATCAAATAACTCACCAAGCTGTGTAAAAAATACAGATGAAACAAGCAGATAATGTTTCAGCTTCCAGGGCCTCAGGAAAAGTCTGTTCCCACCCTAACCTTTATCTCTGGCAGCTCCATCTCCTGAGCCTTTGTATCTGGAACATGCAGTAAATAAATATTCAGCACTGGCCTCATTGTAGGCAGCACCAAGCAAACAATAGTCCATTACTATATATCACACTCCAATTACTAAAGATCTTGCCATAGTCTAATAGTGTGATATAAACAGTTCATTAGACTTTCTAATGCTGGTGTTAAATAAAGGGTGAACAAATAGTACTAGAACAGTTAGAAGCCCCTGGGCAGTTCTGCATCTTCCCATGCCACTCCTTTTAATGAGATTATGCTATTGCTTTGGTCGATAGAAACTGTCCTTTGAAGGTTTCCAGTTCTTCTGACCTTTTGTGTTGAACCGGCAAGGCAGGTGTATCTAAATCTCTACTTTTTCCTCTGTTTTCTTTGACAGTGCCTTTTATTCCCCACTTACATCACTTCCTCTTCTTTTGCCAGATGAAGCAATGCATCTCGCTTAATTGGGTGAAGGATCTTTGGTGCAGACCCTTTCTGGAATCTAATGTAGCCCCTAAATCTCTAAGCATCTTTGAAAGACAGCATTAGTCATACAAATGACCCCTGCATCAGTGTTCTGGCAAGACATTGTAAGACTTATTTAATAATGGTATAATATTTTTTCCAATTAAAGGAATGTCCATAATTTCTCTTTACTTCCATTAAAAATAGCAGTCTTTCAAACTCCGAATGACTACAATGAAAAGGTCGTTAAGACTCAGAAATGTAAGTTCAAAATACAGTATATCAGAAAAGTAAAATAAATTAAAGAGAAGTATTACGTTAGAATAAAAATGCTTACAGAACCATAAAACTAAGTTGTGTTTAGAAATGCTGTAATATATATAGCATGTGTTATACAGAGGATTAGCAGAAAAAGGCTGGAGAATAGAAATGAGTAATGTCCCGTGTCATAGACTGAAAGGGTATTAACTACTGAGCTATAGAATAAACACATAAATACAAATTTGATACAAGCAGTTGTGCAGCCTGGTGCAATGCGTTAATATTGAAGAGAATGACAAAACTGACTTTAAACCTCTGAATCTTACTGATTGAATGCTGTTTAGTTTAGACTATAACGAACAGTAAAGCTAAGGATATGCTCGGTTTACTTTTAGAGATGTTAGTACTCCAGAAAATGACAGCAATTAAGCATCCATCCCAGCTCTGTGGTTTTGATATAGCTAAGAGAACCTGTTAAATTACCATAACAAACTCCAGAATGACAGTGTGTGTATTTCATATTTAAAATACAAGACAATGTTAGAAGCAATATTCTACCACATATAATTTTTGTGAGCAGTGTTTCTTTCTCTGTTAAATCCTGCTGATTTAGTAATCACAAACATTTGTTAAAGAAGCCTTCTATCCTTATGTCCTCTATGGAGCTTATGGATATATACAAACCTGCATAGCATGACACTGTGGGTGTCAGTTAGGGATGACTGTGACGATGATACCTTCTGCTATACATTTTGATTATCAGTGCAAGCAGTGTTTCACCAGGACGACTTGGCTCCTTACTGAAACATTTTTCATATGTTCTTCACCTTTGTGAGGCTCTAAGCAGAAAGGATTTCCTCTTCTTTTGTGACAAGACTATTATTTGTGTCCTAGAACCTCATGTAATTTCTGTGAACAAGTATATGAAAGATAGTTTCAAAAGTACTACTGCTGTACAGAAGTCCTGAGGAGTCAAGTTTACCTAGAGTGAAACACGGGAGCATGTGGCAGTTTTTAATTACCACCCTCTTCGGAGCGATGACACTGCAGCAAAGTCATCAGCGGTTTTCAACAAAGGTGTCCAAGCCTCCCATCAGGAGCTTTCTATCGTGGTTCATGGATGTTCCAGTCAACTCTGTAAGCCGAAGCACTGAGAGCAAAGATAGCATGCCAGAAAGCAGCATATATCTTTTCACTTATTAAAAATCAATTTTAGGCCACTAGCTCAGACAGAAAGGCAGATTTACATTTTAGATAGTCACATCAGATCAGATGTGCAGCTGGAAACGTCAGTGTCCCAAACCACAAAGTTCTTAGACCAGAGAATGTGGAAAACATCTAGTTCATGAGGAAAAAAAATGGAAAGCAGAAGAACTTGTGTCCTGCTGGATTTCTGCTAGGAGGTAAAAATCATCAGCTACTTTGTGTGCAGTGAGAAAGCCAACAGATATTGAATTTGGACTTTTTATAACTATGACTTCATAAAACATCAACTGATGATTAAAGCATCGAGGCAGATGCTACGCTGTATTACCCCGATATATCCCTTAGATGTAAAAGAGATGATAAATCACAAAGCGCTGACTAGTCTACTTGAACAATCTTCACCACCTCAGATATTGAAAGAAAGCCAAGTGGTCATGTAAGACTGCACACTGATGTTAAGAAACTGTTTGTAAACACTCTCTTATGTTCACAACACAACAGCTATATAACAGGAGAAAAATAGTAGCAGTTTAAACTTAATTTCCATAAATTGTTATTTTCAATGAGTTTTCCAGTTCCACAAAACCTTTTAGATTCATTAAAATATTAAGGAATTTTTTTGAGTTAATTAATGGCCCTCATCTAAGACATGAGAATTAAATAAGACATGTTCACGTAACTGTCTTTAATTCCACAGAACAAAGAAGAAATATTTCATGCAAGGGTAAATATTTGTTTAAAACAACAGCTGTACAACCAGACAGGACTGTGAAGGGTGATCAGGGTCACCACATCCAGTCTCATCCTAAAATCTTTTTCTAAAGTTACAGATCTACATTTAAAGAAAAAAAAAATATCCTAACCTCTGATTGAAAGTCTATTGCAGAGCCATCATTGAACCTTTAAGCCAAGAATTGGATATTTTTTTGGTCTTGATTCTGACAGGAACTTCTGCAGCTTATCTGCAGACTAGGTTTGTCGAAGAGAATTCTGCCTTTTCATAATCTCTGCCTATTTTTTTTCCATATCATTCCTTCTGCTGGGTAGTAGAACCATTTCCAGCCTACTTATATCTCATGGTGAACCTTTTACTCCGTTGTGGCCTTTTCTTCAGAATGCTTCTTTGTACCCCATTCTTTCTTTGGCATAAAGAGAATACCTATTATTAAAACAATTCATTTCCCCCCCGGGCCCCCCCATCAACTTCAGCTTTATCTAAAGAAACAAATGTGGAAAGATCCCTGAAAGGAGGAAATGAAATCCGCTTGGCCTTTTCATCACTTTAAATAAACATGTATCTCTAATCCTTTCAAAACCAGTGTAGTCATGCTTGCACTTAAACCTGGGTGCATGCATAATTCTTTGTGTTATCAGCTCTAAGGTAGCAATTGAAGCCAGAAACTTGTCTGATATTTTTTAAATCTCTGAATAAAAGTAACAGTAAGGCTTTTAAGTATCTTGTGGAATAAAAAGTTTGATCATGGACTTTAACATTGTTAAACAATGTCCTTACTGTCTGTCTCAGAAATAAAATAGGTTTTATGGGTCTCCACCACCACTGACAGATGAAGCCTACCTATTTCACAGAATCATAGAATGGTTTGAGTTGGAAGGGACCTTAAAAATCACATAGTTCAAAACTCCCTGTCATGGGCAGGGACACCTTCCAATAGACCAGGTTACTCAAAGCCTCATCCAACTTGGCCTTGAACACTTCCAAGGATGAGGCATCCACAGCTTCTCTGGGCAGCCTGTTCCAGTGTTTCACCACCCTTATAGTAAAGAATTTCTTCCTAATGTCTAATCTAAATCTACTAAACTACCATGCTCCAGTTTAAAACCATTGCCCCTTGTTCTATCACCAAATGCCTTTGTGAAAAGTCCTTCTCCAGCTTTCCTGTAGGCCCCTTTCAGGTACTGGAAGGCTGCTATAACGTCTCCCTGAAGCCTCTTCTTCCTCAGCTGAACAACTCTGGCTCTCAGCCTTTCCTCACAGGAGGGGTGTTCCAGCCCTCTGATCATCTTTGTGGCCCTCCTCTGGACCCATTCCAACAGGTCAGTGTCCTTGTGTTGAGGACTCCAGATGAGGATGCAGTAGTCTAGGTGGGGTCTCACCAGAGCAGAGCAGAAGGGCAGAATCACCTCTTTTAACCTGCTGGCCACACTTCTTTTGATGCAGCTCAGGACACGGTTGGCTTTTTGGGCTGCCAGCGCACATGGCCAGCTCATGTTGAGCACCTCACCAACCAGGGCCAAGTCCTTCTCCACAGGGCTGCTCTCAATCTACTCATCACCCAACCTGTATTTGTGCTTGGGATTGCCTCGTTCCAGGCACACGACCTTGCACTTTGTCTTGTTGAACTTCATGAAGTTTGCACAGGATCACCTCTCAAGCCTGTCAAGATCCTCTGGATGACATCCCTTCCCTCCAGTGTGTCAACTGCACTACACAGCTTGGTGTTATCAGCAAAATTGCTTTCAATTTCTGCAACATTTCTACGAGATCATCCCACACTGTAATCATATAGAACAGCTTTTATCAATAATGTACATTAATGAAGGAAAAAATGGGCATACTAGAAAAAGAGCAAGACAGACTGATACAAGGTAGATGTTATTCCTCCAGTACTGATTATAAAACATTTACAGTAATCTTGTGCTATCTCATTTAAAGCATATAACCTTGAGATTTTTATATTAAACTAAGCATCTGTTGGTTTGGGAATTCTGTCTGAAAAAAAAATTAATAACTTAAAGTGTTAGACATAAAAAATCATCCAAAGACCAGAACTGACAACTACTCTCAAATTATTCAAAGAGGTGTAACTTGGTAAAGTGAAATTTTATAGTCCATTCTTAAACCTACATGCTCTAGTTAGTCTAGGGGTATATTATTCAGTTTGCTTTACTGAATATCACTGTAAATAAGTTTATTTCTTTGAAAAAAACACACCAAAGGAATACGTGATGAGATACATATTATGAATAATTTTTACTGTAGCAATTAATACAGCTCTGATATCTAACTTATCAGAAATGACAACTGCTTGTTCATTGATGTTTTGCAATCTTCCACGACTCTGTATAGCTTCCTTTATATCCCTGGAGTCATACCAAGAAAAATCTCCCCACCTGCCAGAATTCTGCCAAGAGTCTGCTTTCATCTTCCATCAGTACTCAGTCTTATTTAAATAGGTATATTTTCATTATATTTCCACAAGTGTTTGTTGGTCATTATTTGTCATAGTTCCATTGAAAACTCTGTGGATAAGCACTAGGGAAAAGAAATGCCACAGTATGAGTTAGATGTGCAATCACACTTTACAGAGTCAGAGTAACAACCAGCAGACAGTTGAGATGAGTAATTAGGGCTCGAAGTGAAAAATTGAGAGTTTGAGTGGGGAGGGCATAAAGGTTTAATGTTGCACAGGAGATGGAAAACCATATTAGAAAAGACTTGTCTGCAGTAGCTCACCGAAGAAATGGGTTAGCATAACGGCATGAAGGAAAATTGCAGAGAATTGAGCAAGTCATAAACACTGATGTTTGAACACATACAAAAGGCAAATACCCAATCAATATTTATTTAAAAAGATGTATTGGCAGAAGTGATTGTTACCCTTAGTGCTATGTTAAGTGTAAAAGTGCAATAATAGGTGTTTTTTCATTGTCATGACAAAACTAGGTAAATTCTGAAAAGCAGCTGAGCTTAACCACATGTGTCTGCAGTAAGGTCAGTTCCCAAACCCAGAGAAAAAGCCTTCTGCAAGCTGTGCCTGTGCTATAACCAGATCTCCTCAAAGAAATTCAGCTTACAAACCACACTCAGACAAAATCTGACTAAGTGAAAGAAGCATTCAAAAAATAAACATTTAAGAGTGTGAACTCTGCTCTGACATTTCAGCCCACTCTAGTCAGGACTTGGACTTTAGCCCTCATTTGAAAGACCTTTAGCAAGGTCCACTTGGCCTGTGTGAGCTCAGAGAAAGGAGAACGTTGGCTGAGACAACCACATTGGTCAATACAAGAACCCCTTGCAGGTCTCCTTTGCAGAAAATATACATGCCCCAAAAGATTCTGTGGTTGCTGCTACTGGGCATTGCATCCCAGGCTTAATCTGTTGGCTACCTGCATTGCTTCCTATTGCATGATTCGCTTCATGAAAGAAACTGCTAAAAGCCTAGCAGGGATGAAAGTCAACCTGGAATTTGCAGATGTAAAATGCCTGCAGAGAAAAATATGCAAGTTGAAAATACAGAAGCAATTATTTTAGGAAAGGCAAAAGCAGATTCTGAGAGACAAATTTACTTACTATTTTTTCCTCCTCTAAATAATTCAGCAACTGGGACACTTCATGGCAGCGATTTCATTGTTGGGATGAAATTATTTCCTTTCATATTTGATACAAGTTCAGCTCCTCAGAGAGCCTCTTGAATTCTTAAATGACAGTACTCTTGCTAATAACTATCATCCCTCTTTCTTGCTTGCTTATATTTTTGCAGCACATGGAAGAATGAATTCTTCACTCTCTGGTTTACTGTGTTTCTGGAGAGAGTGGAAAGGGAGCTACTCTGTAACTTACTGGGCATCATGAGCTTCCAGTGGGATTTACAAACTCTTAATAACCACAACCGTTCTCTGTAAAATAAAAACAATATCTAGCTCCTTATAGTTTTCCCTCACTTGTTTTTTGTCTGTTTTTCTCATGTTTCATGGTGGCTGTTATTGCATTTATTGTACTAGAGGTTAAGATTTCCCAAATGGAAGCTGAATTTCTAGGAAAACCTGACAGCACTGTACAGGCGAGATAAATTCTGTCCTTTAATAAATACAGGAAAGGCACTTTGACTGAATGTTTTAATCTTTGCAGAAAATATTGAAAACTATCTTCCTGAAGCAAGGAGGAAATATTAAACCAGCAGGGCAGCTAATGCATTTCCTGAGAATAATATAAAAAAAAAAAATGAGAGGAAACACTATAAATGATATTAAAGACAGGATATGAAAATACAGGCATAAGAGAACACCTGCAATAGCTAACAACAGGGAAACAAAACAAAATGCTGATCTGTAGCACAGCCCATTGGTACTAGCATGCAGAAAGCACATCTTTACTCTGTTGATCCTTTCCAGTCTGGCATTTAAAAGCATATATATTTTACCTGAAAAATCTGTTTCTAGATTCTGACACAGTTATGTTTTCTCTAAGTCCTGCAGGATCTGCCTCACTCGTTCTGTCCATATTTCTGTACTGCAGTGGCACATGCTCCATTCCTTTCTCAATCCAGCCACTCACAGGGGTGGGCTTTAGAAACATGGACATTTCCCCGGCTCATCTCTTGAGCAGTGGGGGGGCAGGCTGTGAAAACCCATGTGCAAGTACGAAAAGGCACAAGGGGCCAGAGGAATAAACTTCAATAGAGTTTATGTTTCAGAACTCTTGGATTTATAGTCTTTGAGAAATCTAACTATTTACATGTCTAAACTGCGGAATCTTTCTTTCTAATTGTCGTGGGTTAGGGCTGGGCCGGCCT
>NW_009734648.1:19940-41286 GCF_000703405.1 Apaloderma vittatum | reverse complement strand
ATCTATATATCTTTATAAAAAATGTATATATTTTTATTATTTTTGAACAAAAAAAAGGACTCAAAATCATTCTGGCAGAAAATTTGTCCAATATTTCAATGGATACCTTGTTCTATAAAGGAAAATGTTCCCAGATAAACGTAACTTGGTAGAGCTCCTTGTTCTACTCTACATATCTACATTCTTGCATGCAGCAATGTAATGACCAGTAGGTACCAAAACTCAGAACATTTTACCCGTGATTCCAGGCGAGACTAGATGAGACATCCACACTGTTAGCTCTTTATCACCTCTGGTTATGGGGGGTAAGAGAACTATACTGTAGTGAATGAGGTGTGACTGCTGCATTTGTTATCACTTCTTTCAATGCAAATTCTGACAGTCCTGTTGGAAATTATTGTATAACGTGCCCTGATGACACCACAAAGAGTGCAATTCACATATTTGTCCCCTTACAAATTGTGAGATTGGAGATTTACAATTATTTAATTTTTTTATATATATTATCAATAAGAATTTCTTTCCTTGAGATCTGTGAACTTCATAATCTAGCTTGGTAAAAATGATGGCATGAAGGGAGTTTCTGGAAGTATTTCAAGCATCCAAGCTTGTGCAAAAACTAATTGTTATGCCAGAGACAGACAAAACTTGGCAGCATCTATTTAACAACTCATCTATACAGAACAGTGTTTGACCTAAAACCTCCTGAAGTTAATAGATGTCAGTGAACTGTGGCAAAGGCTCTTAATGGTCAGGCTGACTTACAGCATGCTAGTCTGTGCTCTGAACAGCCATTAGAAATTCATCTTCTGCAGTACAGAAAAATAAGTAAAAGAATGAGTATTGCTTCATGAGGTACTGTATTTCATTCTTTGGACAAAGCTCTATTCACAATAATGCGTCAGGATTTTAGAGAAAGGAATTTATTTTTTATTTGCTTCAGTTTTAATCTGTTTAATGGAGATATTAACACTACCTTATTCGACATTGGACCCCTTCAAAGTACTGGTAAAACATCGAATGAGCTTTATGTAAAAGGAGTTTCTGGAATGTTATAATTAGTCACATTATGCCCACTAGACAGCACTGTTATGAAGAAATGAGTAGGAGAAGAGAAAAAAATCCTCTTATAGACATAATAAAAATACATATATTCAGTAATCTGATACATGCTACATCAATTTTCCTGTTTTCCCTCTTGATAGTTTTATTTTTGCTTGTAAAATACAGTTGTTCTTTTTTCCTGTTTCTAGCTAGTTACTAACACGCAGTGTACCTCCATTAATTAGGATTCTGTTAAGTCTCATTTTTCAACAGAATCACAAAATTGATGAAAGGATTTAAAAATGTTTTCTCTTTCTTTCCTCTACCTAAAGATTGACAATGTTCCATAATTTTGATAGGTTTCGCTTTGAGTTTTTGTAAGAATTTTGATTTACTTGATTGAATAGTTTCCTCTAGTCTCGATTATACTTGAAAATATATTTTTCAATATATAGATCATCCATGTTAAACATGTAATGATTTAGTGATCGCATTTGCATATATCTTTTCTTATTATGAAATATTTTCTTTCCTATAAGAAGTTAACTGCTGTTGTAAACTATTTCTCAATTACAGTGCTCTCATGTCTTTTTCTGCACCATGCCACACTGAAAGCTAACACATATATTAATGTGAATTTTGTTAAGAGAAGCATATCAAGATTTTACACTTTTAATGTATCAGGGAAGTTACCTGTCGACTAAGTAATTAATAAAGTGTTAAGAAAACGTTTAGTGAGTTTAGTACATTTTCAGAAAACTGCTGGGTTTTTTGGGCATGAGATGGAAACTAAAATCATTAATAAGATTTTTGGTAAACTAAAATGACCTCAGAAGTCCTTCTTTCCTTTATTCCTACGATTTGTAGATGATAAGAGAGCATTATTCACAATTACCATGATACTCGGTGTGGGTTCTGTAATAAAGTATAACTGGTAGACTTTGTTTTACTTAAAACTTGGATCTTCCTCAAATTCTCATTCCTGTATAATTGATTATATACAGCAATGTTTGATTTTAGAACACCTTTCTCTTTCAGTGTGGCAGTGGTACTTTTGTCCCCTCTGGTATAGTCATTCAAAAGAGAGATGTAGTTGCAGTAGGAGGTCATTCTTGTTAGTGTATATTACTACTATAGAAGAGAGCAGTTACTAAGGGGAAATTACTAAGGAAACTGTAGTAAAACATAATTACTTCAGAATTGCCAGACCAGTGAATTTCTCTCAGTTGATGAAGCCCACAAAATTGCACCTGCCCACAGATGAAAGATCTGCATCTACTTGGCATTCAGAAGTACAAGCTGTGTTGCTGAAGCAGTTCCTGACTATGTAAATCCTCTTGTTCAGTGCAAGATGCTGTGATGCATCATTAAGTGCTCTAATACTTTATGTTAGATTAAAACATTCTGCATTCTCCCCATCCCGAAGAACTCCAGAAACTACATGTGGCCAGAACTGGCTACAGAAACATAATTTGTTAGTAGTTTACTCCAGCAAATCTGTCTGTGGTGGTCTTGGTGCCCTAGGCCCTTTCCTCAATCAATATTTATATATATATTTATTTATATTTATTATTGGCATTTCTTCTAACTTTCATCAAATCTAGTGTAAGCTGTTCATAGACATGGCAACTGGCAGCACAAGAAATCAAATAAGTAACTTATAGAAAAATATGATGAACCGTGACAGAAGTTATAAAGTAGGGAACTTTTACATTGTGGTTATGAATACCTTAACTCCAGATTGTTATAATTGTTGAACTACAGTTAACCCAATTCCTTGCTTTCTGCTTCACATAAATCAGAGTATACCTTGACTCTTTGGTTATCACCAGGTTCTGAAATGCTAAAATCAGTATATCACTAAATGAACATATTTCTGCTCAGATTACAAGGACATTTCTCTGTAAAATTGTTCAGAAAAAGCTTTTCCTTAGAACAGAAATTCCACAAGAGTAGAAAAGTAAGAGATGCTCTATATTTGGAAATTCCAATGAGATGAGAATATTTAATCATCAGAAGTTTTGGACCTGCAAAGTTTTGGACCTGCAAAGTTTTGATACGAGTCTGAGCCACTGAGTACAGCTCACCTTGGTAGAGTTCCCAAGACTCCTAGCATGAAAACTAACAATCTAAAATACCCAGACTGGGTCGGTTTAGAGATCTCTAAGTTTCCAGAGTTCCTTGCTGAAGATACAGGAATAAAAAGTCTAATGAAAGAGTAAAGACAGCAGATCAAAAGACTGAAATTTCCTTGGATTTTTTAATTTCACACTGGATTAGCATTTCTACTCCTAAAGCAGTGGTCATATTTGCATTTCTGTCCAAAAAGTGAAACTACAGATCTCTGACGGGATTCAAACTTGCTGTAGTCTGTGCAGCAGCATTTACCTGGAGCTACAGTCCTTGAGCTCTCCATATTTATTAGGCAAAATTCTGTTTAAGTTTCCTCCTAAAATCAAGAAATAAAAAGAAAAATCTGGATTTTTTATCTTTCCCCAGAGACAACTAGTAAGTGAAACAATTCAGTTTTTTACTTATTGAAAATGCAGAGAGCAAAACCATCTTCTTCAGGTTTGTATTTAGTTCACTGAATGGTTCCTGTTCCTGCTTACAAATTATAATAAAGATAATTAACCACTTAAGAATCTGAACGACAGGAAAAGGAATGATTTAACACCCAATCTGTTTTTTTCATCAGTATACTTCTTAGGAATAGGAGTCAGTGCAATATTATTTAACTGTAGTAAATTTTACATGGAGTTTTCTTTTCCTTTATATATTTGTAATCTAAAATAGAAAATAAATGCTTTCTTTCTTATCTGAGACTTGGAGCTTGTTAGTTACAATGAGGCAGCACTGAAGGCCAAGAGAAAAACACTTGAATATCAAGCACATCACTGTAAGGCAGCTAGCTGATTTGCAGTAAGGATCACTGCTCCTTTCCCTCTCGCTGCAGACCTCCATCATCTTTCTTTCTCCTGGGCTGGCTCACCAGCCAGAAAGGGGAGACACATCACAGACCGGGTGATGGAGGGGAAAGGAACTGAAATGCAGCGATCTCAACTCTTACCATCTTACCTGCAGCCAAAAGATACCTGTAGAATAGCTTAGCAGCCATTGAAACTCTGCTAGATGAACTGCCTTTCCACAAAAGTCAGGAAAGGATGTTCACAGCCTTTCCCATAAGGTGTTGGTCTGACACCTGGGTAAATAGGGTCACTTCTGCTGATTTAGAGTTCTGCTTTTCTAGAAAACCTACACAGGCAGACTGGCAGAGTTTTATCATCAACCTAGAGACTGCTTGGGTGTTTCAGATAAAGCAACAACTTACTTAAATCTCAAAATAGGTTGGGGAATAAGAAGCTCCACCTCAAAGTAACAACTACAGTATTGAATTACATTATTTATGCTTAGATGTCTCTCTGGAGGAGACTAGATCCCTTCAGACTGAGAAAAAAATTTGTGATTAAGCTAATATAACATGGCCAACACCATAACTACCTGATAGATTTTAAAACAAGTAGCTACTGGAGGCAAATTCTAAGTAAAATTCAATCCCATCATTGTGCTATAGGGAACCACCAGGAGCGTTCTATAGACCAGTCACCTCGGCAGATCTCTGGTTGGATGTTCCCTTCCTCTATTCAGTTCTTGACCCCTAAAGACTAATCTTTTCATACCTCAATTCATTTATTACATGTACCTTGTTTAATAGCAATCTGTTTCAGAAATCAGGCTCCCAGGGTAAAATCTATGGAAAGTATGAGAAATTTCACAGTGATCTAGAATGTATAATTTCTACCGTCTTCTACCAATGTAAAACATATTTTATGTTTATAGATTTTTAAAATGTGCATGGCAGTGATTAATAAATGTTTAATTCTTTTATGAAAGACATGTGCCATAGAACATTTTCCTTGTTTATACTGAAACAAGAAACGGACAGAGCAATTAGATCAGGCATTCAGAAAGACAATAAAAGAATATATTGAAACAGTAACTCCTATTTAAAGTCTTTGTTGGTATGATATCCATTTCTCTCGCCCAGTTTCTGTTAGTAGGAAATCCAACACGATGAAGATTAAGAATATTGCTCAAAATTTCATTAGGTTAGTACTAATAATCACACTGAAAGCATGAAGGAGACGGAGCTCTGTAATCTCATAAAATCACCAAATGGTTTGGGTTGGAAGCGATCTTAGAGATCACACAGTTCCAAATCCCCTACTATGGGCAGGGACACTTCTTAGAGTTAAATGCTATAAACAGTCTATGAATCTTGTATAACCAAGATTGAACACACACAGATCACAGAATCACGGAATCACAGAATCACAGAATGTCAGGGATTGGAAGGGACCTTGAAAGATCATCTAGTCCAGCCTCCTTGCCAGAGCAGGATCACCTACAGTAGATCGCACAGCAACATGTCCAGGCGGGTTTTGAATGTCTCCAGAGAAGGAGAGTCCACAACCTCCCTGGGCAGCCTGTTCCAGTGCTCTGTCAACCTCACAGTGAAAAAGTTTTTCCTAATGTTTTTGTGGTACCTCTTTCATTTCAGCTTGTACCCTTTGCCCCTTGTCCTGTCATTGGACATCACTGAGAAAAGCCTGGCTCCATTCTCCTAATATTCAGCCTTTACATATTCAACCTTTACATATTTATAAACATTAATGAGGTCATCCCTCAGCCTCCTCTTCTCCAAACTAAAGAGACCCAGCTCCTTCAGCCTCTCCTCCTAAGGGAGATGTTCCACTCCCTTCATCATCTTTGTGGCTCTGCGCTGGACTCTCTTAAGCAGTTCCCTGTCTCTCTTGAGCTGAGGGGCCCAGAACTGGACACAATATTCCAGATATGGCCTCACCAGGGCAGAGCAGGGGGACAGGAGGCCCTCTCTTGTCCTACTAGCCACCTCCCTTCTACATCCCAGGATGCCATTGGCCTTCTTGGCCACGAGGGAATAATGCTGGTTTATAATTGTCACCAAATTCTTCATGAAATCTCAAGACCATTTCTGCGTTTCTTTTCTCTAAAAATGAAAAAATATATTAAAAAATAAAAAGAAAGAAAGAAATCATCTATCATGTACAGCTAGTTTAATGTCAGAACTTCAAAGTCAGTCAGGAGTAGAGTTCACAGCAATGCCCTTAAGAAAGACATATAATTAAATACAGGCATAAAAGTAAGCCTCAGTTCTAACTGACTATTTTGAATCAATGTCTCTAGCCACTTCAAAAAATGACAAAGTTAAAAGTTCAGCAGCTCAATTCTAAACATAATCACTGTGTGCTCAGATTCAAAGACAGATGGCACTTTGCTTTGCTGAAGACTAGGTGATGATAAGCCTTGTAATATTTCGGGATAAGATGCATAAGCATGATTTCTTTTAAAACTCAAAAACTTAGTTTAGATGCATTCCAAAATATGCCAAATGTTTTTCAGGAACTCATTTTTAGTCTTTATGGCTTTAGGTCAGTTCATTAGTCTGTTTTACATTTGAAAGGAAGATAAGTAGAAGGAAACAAATGTCAGTTTGACTTTTTAATAAGTCCTTTCCCCTTTACGAACTCAAGATTTCCTTGGAGCATACAAAATATAGATCATGCAAAGCCATACACAATGGTAAGCTAATGAGAGTTTCCAGTGACTCATAACATGCATCATAAATACCCAAGATGTTTTAATTTGCCATTTTTCAAATGATACATATTCCTTTCTTGTTAGAATATTAGTCCTGAACTAATAATATTTAGACTACCATTTGATCATTATTCCCCAAATTCACCAAGATATGCTACTTTACACCCACATGGATTTTATCTGAGTGTTTGGGAAAAATTTATTTTTTTTTTTAAAAAAAAATCTTCTTTAGGAATTTACTGAAATAGTAGAAATGCAGTTCTTACTAAATACTTCTGATATGTTCATGTGAGTTACCAAGAAATTTCAGTGTTCACATTCTTCTTTCTTTATAGATACAAAAATTTCCATAGTTCCGATAACTGTTTGATGACTACATCTTTCTCATGAGAAGCAGAAAAGAGGAAAAAAAGCCAAATCCCATTCCACTGTACTCAAATTATTCTATTTTTCAGATAAACAATTTTGTATTTCAGTGTGAGCATGTTTGTTCTCCACTTGTTTCTTGAAATAAAAAAGGAATAAAAAGAAGGATTATAACCTCACATTTGAAGAATCATCTTTTTTTTAAAACAATCTCTCAAAAGAATTACTAATTCAGCATAGTTTGTATCTAGCCAGAACGATTATTACTGATAACCAAAAAAAAAATCATTAAAACCAAACTTCTTAATGTTTTAAATGCTTTGCAAATAGATTTGTAGGTAGATTACGAAATGTGTCTGAAAATCAAACAGAATGGTGGTAGAAGACCATACAACAGAATTTATCTGACTCGAAAAGACAGATATAGAAAATCTTAAATAAATTTTAGGGACATATAGATAAGAGATGATGACATTTAGTTATTACTCAGCTAAATAGGGTCACTGTTCAGCTATTAGCTTCTCCACAAATACATAACTTTATCTGAGTAAAGTTACACAGATCCCAAAATCTACAGCAAAAAAAAAAAAAAAGGAGATGAAATAAAAACATTGAGGAGTGAAGCACACAGAAAGAAAAAAAGGACTAAGTAAAGAAGACTCTTCATTTGTA
Organism: Apaloderma vittatum; assembly: GCF_000703405.1. Lineage (NCBI taxonomy): Eukaryota > Metazoa > Chordata > Aves > Trogoniformes > Trogonidae > Apaloderma > Apaloderma vittatum. Next base: position 33,564 of record NW_009734648.1, on the reverse strand, counting down.
GTCACATCATTTCTTTGAAAACCTCCATAGGTCCACACTTTCCCGATTTGGCATGAATGACAACGGTTAAGTCAATTGCGTTCTGATGCACCCTGACCAGGTAGGAAAATTAGCCCAACTTGTCCCCCACCATCACAGTACAGAAATAGATAACCAGGATCTTTTCATCAGTGAATTAAGTATAAATCACATAAAGTCTGTCTCCTCACTTTTCGTGCTTTTCCCTCTTCACCCACTATAGTCTTGAATTAATTTCCATTCCAGAAGAAACTCTTGTGAAGACAAATCCACAAAATATACTGAGGACAAACCTGCAAACGTGTTGTCTCTCACTATTTGAGATTTTTAACAAGTGATGATTTTGTCTGTAAGGTTACTCTGAAATGTGTAGTACAATTTGCCTCGGAGTTGCTGCTCTTTTACCATGTTCTGGTGCATATGTTTACATTTGTGCTAACTCCCTCTGAGTCATGACAAGCAGTCTCAAAAAGGTACACTTCATAGAGATTATAGCAAAGCTCTGATGATCCATGTCTAATAGACGTGAGTCTCCTACAGAGCAATTTGTTAGAAAATTTTGGGTTTGTGTAGAAGGGGAATAAACAGTACTTCATATAAGTCCCACAGAGCTGTCCTGTTTTTGATCACACTGTTTTACTAGTATACTAAATCTGCTCTTCTGTCTCTTGTGTAGTCTGCTTGAAATGGATAATGCATCTACATCATCCATCTTCCAAGACCATTGTCAAATGCTTTCTGAGTTTAGAAGGTATTATGAAGTGATCAGACCCCTTTAGAAACTGAAACTGACTTACAAGAACCTTTGAATACACTTAGCAGGTATTGCAGAAGAAATTAAGACATGCTGTGAAAGCTGCAATATCTTTTACTAGCATTTTTCTCAACATAACCTTGTGTAACCTTGGATAAACCACTAAACCTCAGCGCAACTCAATTCCCCCATCTATTTAACAGAAATAATACTGTAATCAAAGTGATAAATAGCAACTCCAAAATTTTCACCTTCTCTTATGGTCCAGAAAAGCTAAAACTCAAAGAGCAGCATTAAGAATGCCATTCCTTCTCTTGGTCAGCTGAAAATGTATATCTGAGGACAGTCGTTTGGCCCTTGTTGTTGAAAGATTTAAAAGAATTTTTCAGAAGGAGACTGGAATAATGAATGATACAGTGTAGCAATACAAAGATCTCATTTTACAGCAGACCAATGAGCCTAATAACAGGATACTCTATCTCTCATACTTGCCATTTTTCAGAGGAAAGTCTCCAGCTCTTGTACTGTTTCTGGCTGTGCAATCCTAATTTCTTGAAAGTATAGCTTTCCAAATCTGACTCTAATTGTAAGGTGAGTTTTAATTTTAAATAGAATAACATACCATGGCATTTGTTTCTACAAGTATCCTATAATTTTGTAACAAAAATGTTGTTAAAAAATAACTTAAAACCATTTGGTTTTGTTATTAGTTGACTTTATTATTAAATTTCAGCTTACTGTTTGACTTTTTTTAAAAAATAAAGTTTTTAAGAGTTGAAGGGAATGAAGGCTGTCTACATAAGGAAAGAAATACCTCTATTTTATCAGGCTATTCATTCACCTTAGTGACTAAGACATGCTCTTGCAAAGAGGTAAAAACAGTAGGAGGAGAAGCTAGAGATACATCTGTTTCTGATTGTCTCAATCAGAATGTTCCTAAAGAAAGCTAAGCCACAGCAAGAAAAAATTCGGTGCATCATTTGAAATGACTAATTTTGTTAGCACATCTTTACTTTATTTAGGTGGGTATCCAAAATCAAGCTCTTATATGACTTGATGGTATATTCTTTTAGACATGGGATTGAATTCAGGCCCAATTAAGCACCATTTACTCATAGAATCATAGAAAGGTTTAGGCTGGAAAAAACTATTGAGATCATCATGTCCAGCTGTTAGCTTAGCAATGCCCAGTTCACCACTAAGCCATTTCCCTAAGAACCACATCTACAGGTCATCATCCAGGGACGGTGTCTCCACCACTTCCCTGAGCAGCCTGTTCCAATGCTTGACAATCCTTTTGGTGAAGACAAGCTAGTAAAGGATTTAGAGCACATGTCATATAAGGAATGACTGTGGGATCTGAGTCTGTTTAGCCTGGTGAAGAGGAGACTGAGAGGAGACCTGATCAATCTCTACAACTGCTTGAAAGGAGGTTGTAGTGAGGTGGGGGTTGGTCTCTTCTCCTTAGTGGCAAGTGATAGGACAAGGTGAAATGGCTTTAAGTTGCCCTAAGGGAGCTTCACATGAGATATTAGGAAGAGTTTCTTTACTGAAAGGGTTTAAGAGACAGGTAGATGTTGTGCTGAGAGACTTGGCTTAGTGGTGTTGATAGGGCTGGGACAAACTTTGGACTCAATGATCTTGAAGGTCTCTTCCAGCTGAAATTGTTCTATGATTCTATAATCTTTCCTAATATAGAATCTAAACCTCCTCTGGTGCAACTTGAGGCTAGTTCCTCTTGTCCTATCCCCTTTTATTTGTGAGAAGCGACCGACCCCCACATTACTCCAGCCTTCTTTCGGATAGTTGTAGAGAGCAATAAGTCTGCCCTCAGCCTCCTTTTCTCCAGGCTAAACAAGCTCAGTTCCCTCAGCCATGTCTCATAACACTGTCATGGAGACACAAAACAGACAGTGGAGTTACTAGAAATTAATAAGCAATTTTTTATTGTTTTTTTCTGGCAGTAGCCAGATTATGTTCTAGTTGGGCTTTGGTCCTTCTAATTTTGTCAACATTTTTATGATAACGACAAACACATTACAAATAAGAGTACATTACAAATAACAGTAACATAAAATCTTTTAATTGGTATTCTATTTTTAAACTCAAACCCAAGAACACAATCTATTTTGATTGCAATTGCATATTTTCTTGACATTTCTATTAACCTTTCCTAAGATATTCAAGGTGGATATTTTTGAAGAAATATCAAGGTTTACAGCTCAGAACAGTCAAACTGTCTGTTCTGGTGTCACACTCAAAGATAAGCTCTTTAGAATGACTCAGCACCTGTACCAGAATGCAAATTGTTTTTGTAAATATAAAATTGACTGGCATATGTGTTATTCAGCAAGTCTTCAAATAATTTGTGAGAAGGCATCATGCCAGTCCAGGAGATGACTAGGAACATTGGCAGGGAAAGCAGTATACAAGAGTAGGTGTAAAGGCATTATTCCCGCCTTAAAACGCTTCTTCACTTGTGATTAAGAGGATGTGTAATCACTAGCCTAGCTTTAAGCCCAATTAGCTCTGAAAAAAAACATCCACTGTGAAGCCAGGTATGGTGAGCTTATGACCTTGGTGGATTAAATGAGTTCCTGTGTATTTTCCTTCTACAAGCTAAACCTCTGCTTTATCATATTGTGCTGAGCTGAAAGGAAGGACTCAGTTCCAGGATAAATCAATAAAAATTCATTTGCCAGCATAGAGTATGATTTTAGCAGAAAGCCATTTGAAAGAGACTTAAGTGATTTAAAGTTTATTCACATATCCCTTCAAATAAGCATAGGAGACCTAGAGCATTTAATTTTCTGGCCATATATGCAACACCACCAAGCAGAGATACTGACTTAAAACAACTGAACTGTGATGAACAGATTTTCCATTCCAAAAACCTTTTCTAGGACAGAAGCCTAAATCTTCTCAGAACCTTTCTTAAGTTTGTAGGACTTTGTAGGAGCTTGCTATATACCAGTTAACACTGTGTTTTGGAATGACTGATTCCTTTTTTTCCCATTTTGTCCTATTCTGCTTGAGGACTCTGGCACAAAACTGAATATTCTTAGGTCAACTGAGCTGCTGCACACATCTAAGGATTGGCACTTAGCACAAATGCATATGAATGAGTAATATATATAGGTAGTTAGATTTTACTTGCAAATTTGTGTGCCAGCTATCATGCACACAATTAGGGAGGTGTAGCTCTGTTAATGCTCATTAGTATCTTTTCCAGACACCCTAGCCCTTATGTACCCCCTAAGCATTCATGATTTCATTTCAGAAAGATGGCAGCAAATAGTTTCTTGGAGAATGGGTCAATTGGTTACTGCACTTTTTATTCCCTGTAAGGAGCCTTCAGCCAGCAATCATACAGGCTATGTGTGACCTGTTGTGCCTGCTCTTGAAATTTTCCTTCTTAGGAGTGATTCAGAAGTCAGTGGGGAGTGACAGAAGATGGTGGCAGCAACAGCTTGTCCATGGTTAATATCTCTCACAGGCCCTACCTGTATGTGAGTATCACTGCACCCAGCTGAACAGTACCTGTCTGCCTCAGGGTCCTGTCACAGAGCGGGAGCCGGGATGTGTCAGTTTGCAGCCACTTTGTGACAGTACATGAAATTAAAAGGCCCAGCCCAACTGACAGAGAAAGATGTAGTCGCAGAAGTACTAAACATGAAGTTGAAATAGTTTCTCAAAATTTTTCTGTTTTAACAGAATTCCAGGGAAAATGATCAAGGTATAGACAGAAAAGCTGTGTAGTTACAGTTAACAATATAAAATAAAAGATGTGTGTTGGATTTGTATCTGGCGGGGTTTTGGTAGTGGAAGGTCCCCAGGGGTGACTACTGCATGAAGCTTCTAGAGCCTTCCCTGGCTACAAGTTGTACCTGCCTCTGGCCAAGACTGAGCCAATCAGCACCTCTATGAATAGCACATCTAAGAGGGAAAAAAGGTGTTGGGTGAGTTCTTTTGTTTTGGGGAGTTCTTTGTTTTGGAGAAGAAGGGAGGGTGAGAGGAGTCACGATGTGGACACCAAGGTCAGGTTGGTGAGGAAAGTGGGGGAAATATGTGCTGGAGTAGAGATTTCACTGCAACCTGTGGTTAGATGGCAGGCCTGTGCAGTCCCTAAAGAGACTGGAGATCAACGACAGAGCAAAAATCTGCTTACAACTTGTGGACAATACCATGTGGGAGCAGAGGATGTGCTTGAAGCATGCCATAACTCCAAGAGAAGGCCAAGCTGAGGTAGTCCATCACTGGGAGGACTGCAGCTCCTGGGAGGAATTGTGCCAGAGCAGTTCGTGAAGAACTGTGACCCTGTGGGAAGGACTCATGTTGGAGAAGTCCCTGGAGGACTATCTCCTGTGAGAGAGATGCCATGCTGGAGGAGGGGAAGAGTGTGAGGGATCATCTCCCTAAGGAAGGAGCATGGACAATGAGTGATGGACTAACCACAAGCCCCATTCCCCTTCCCCTCTGCACTGCTGGGAGAGAGGAGATAGAGAATCAGGAGGAGAGCTGAGCCAAGGAAGAAGGGAAGGGTGGAGGGAAGGAGTATTTAAGGTCTGGTTGTATTTTCTTATTATTCTACTCTGATCTGATTGATTGGTAAACTGGTAGTGGTTTTGTTGTTTAAATTGAACTGATGTTTTTCTTCTCAAGTTTATTTAGGTTTTTGCCCATGACCATAACCGGTGAGTGAGCCCTCCCTGTTCCTAGTCTTGACCTTATAGCCTTTAGGTGTGGGGTTTTTTCTCATCTCAATAAAAAAGGAGGAGGTAGGAGTGCAAGAGCATCTCTGTGGTTCTTTGTTGCTGATTGAGTGGTCTCAAACTGTGACATGACAAAATGGTTATTAATGTTCTATATCATTACTACTTACGAGATCAAGAAGCAAAGTCAGCAATTATTTTCTTTTTCAGGTTAAACTGTACCGGACGTAATTATCATGAGAAGTTTTCAGCCTACCTATTCTGTAAGTGATTTATATTAGAAGGTAATTTTAAGCAGGATGGAGGAAAGTTAGTCTAAATATTTTGGTGGCAGATGATAGCCAGAATATCACCATTTGTATTCTTGTGCAAACAGTAGATAGAAACTGTGATAAGACAGTATAATAGATAAATATGGAGGATAAAGTTCTAGAGAGTATTGCAAAGAAACACAAGAAAGAGTTTCACTAAAGGGTCTCAGAAAAGAAATCTGCTGAATGGTTCTTCAGTAAGTGAAGATAAAGCTCTTAACTGAACGAAAATCCACTGAAGTCAGTGGACTTCTGATGATATCATAGAGCATAGCACCAGACCCTTGTACAAAGGAGAGGCTGTTTAGGGGCCAAAGAAAAGGTTAAAACAGTCTGAAGAAACAGTTATATATGCTAACAATATGAGACAGTGAAAATGCCGTACTGCTTAAAAATGTTATCAGCAAAAACAACGCTTCTGAGGTCATGTTAGCTGTGAATTCAAAAGAGATCTATTGTTTTCTAATGGCGTGCTTTCGTAGAAGTCATTTAAGATGTCCTGATAGTGCTGAATTTCACTGCTTTTGCTCAGGCAGAGCTGAGTAAGCTTTCATTCAGGTCCTTAGAGGCTTATAACCTACCTGTAACTGTTAGCATATTTTTCAAACTGTATTCAATTATTTTGATGAATTAGCTTTTCTGAGTTTTCTTATAAAGAAATTGTCATTTCACCATGTGTTTTTCAACTACTTTCAATGTGATTGTGTTCTATTTCTGTCATTTTAATAGTTATAGATACTTTTAAATTTATTAACATCTGGTGGCAGTTCTTTCTTCAGAAATTAAATTTGACAACTGAAAATCCTTAGACTTCCTACACAAGCTCAAGTGTAAGAGATTGATTTTGCAGTATGCAAATAGTCATTAAAACTGTCAGAAGATAGACAGAGGTGTATTACTTAGATGTAGAAAATACTTTAGTTCCTTCCCAACTGTACATGTCCCCAACTCACAGGATATTAAAAACTTACTTATTTGATTACTCAGCTTGCTGAGCAGGTAGAGCTGGTTTAGACTCTGGAGGTCGTTATGGCAACCTCACCACGACTGTTTTTGTCACATATAATTACAGACAGACCCTCTCAAGACACATCAGTTTTGGCCTGTACATCTCTCCAGCTTATTTCAGAGCTCTAACTAGGGCAACAAATATGCCTTATTTCTGAAAGGATTTTAGAATTTCAGAAACTGGCTTAATTCAGAACAAAATCCTAAAATGTCTTTCTCTCTCTCCTTGCCCCCAGGTATAGTTATATATGAGTTTGCAGGTATAAACATTTTGACATAAAAAGAAGTTTCACTTTTAATAAATTTTAAAATCCTAAGTATTTTAAAATATTTTTAAACAATATCTTCCTTCCTTCAAAGGAAGATTTTTTTTTTTTAAAATCAGAACAATCCCCTGACATGTATGAAACCAACGTTCTGCATTTCCCAAAGACCTTTGCTAAAATATTTGCAAATAGCTTTCAGAATTAGTAAACTTCAGTTCATTTGTCAACCACTTATGTGGCATCCAGGAAGACCACTGTAAATGATGAAATAATTAAAATACTTTTCAGGAAAAAAAAAAAAAAAAGCAAGACTGTTTAGGAAAGTGGCTGTTACAACTGTCCTTTTCAGTGACCACAACTGCTTGAAAAAAAAAAATTGTCTCAAAAATAAACTAAAACTAAACTTAAAATTAATAATCATACGTAGCCTAACATATTCTTCCTACAAGAGCTTATATAGGAGTTGAACTTTCAGGATGCATCTCATTCATTGTATTAGTGGGAAGTCCAGTTGAAGTAAAAACATGATTCTTTGCAGATTTTGAAATTTGATTTTTTTCCCTGTATTTAGCACTAAGCTCATTTTTAAGAGGTTTGTATATCTCTTCACGGATTTCTTAGAGAGAGTGAAAATAAGTAGGTTGTAGTGGCCTTCCAATACCTAAAGGGGACCTACAGAAAAGCTGAGGAGGGGCTGTTTACAAGGGTGTGTAGCAACAAGACTAGGGACAATGGTTTTAAAATAGAGCAAGGTGGATTTAGGGTAGCTGTTAGGAAGAAGTTCTTTACAATGAGGGTGACAAAACACTGGTTGCCCAGAGAGGTGGTGGAGGCTCCACCACTGGAGGTATTCAAGGTCAGGCTTGATGGAGTTCTGGGCAACCTGATCTGGTTCAAGATGTCCCTGCTCACAGCAAGGGGGGCTGGACAGGATGACCTCTAGAGGTTCCTTCCAGCCCAACACATTCTATGATTCTATGCTAGAAGCTTACATATACTAATGTATTTATTCTAATACATTATTCTAATACTCCTCAAACCTAGAAATTATTGTATATTAGACTCCAAGCTTAACTTGACATGACTGTTTTGATTAAGCATATGTCTTACAGCAATCAAAATAAAATAGGTTTTTTTTTTTTCCTATTTTTTTCCTTGATTTTTCAGTATATTATTTAGGCCTAGGTAAGTTTTATGCAGCTTTTAGGTATCATACAATTCCCCACGCCTGGGCAAGCTGAATACTTCTTAAGAAACCTGCATAAACTCTTAGTAGATGGACTCCTCTGAGCATTCAGAGTTAATGATTTTTGTAACCAGAACTAACTGTTAGTTTCAGTTTTTACAGTGCCTGTCGCAGCAGATCTTATTTATCTCTTAGTATATGAGTAATTATTATTTGTAAATAATTACATTTAGAACTTATGTAAAATTATGTGAATTGTTGCAACATTAGCAATTTATAAGAAAACAATTAAAATGTGCACTAAGATTATGAGGATCTTGGAAGAGTAAAAAGGAATGAAGGTAGTAAGGAGCCAGAGCTTGAAGCATTGTGAAATCTATGTCAAGGTTATCAATGTATGTAGCCATCACTCACCTAGTTTTTATAGTCATTTACATGCAAAACATAATGCAGTAAAGATCACCTGAAACATTTGAACTGGAAGCCAGGGAACATTTCCTTTTATCAGAAGGATTTAGTTCACACTCCACAAAAATTATTATAGATTTAAGTGAGAAACGCTCAGCAAGATAAAAAACATTCTTGACTGACATTCAGAGCAAAGAGTAATACAGTTCCAGTATTTCAAGTCAACAAGCATAGCCAGGGTTTATTGATGCTTAGACTGAGAGGTCCTTGATTTTGAATATTGCAGTTCCAGTAAAGTTCCAAGCACTGAAGTGCTGTGTTCTCAGCACATCTTATGTTGTTTGGGGTTTCAATGCTTCAGGACCCCTTTCCCCCTACTGGGTTGCACCAGGCTACATATAGGTAACATTTTAACAAATGGCTCAGATCCCCGTCATTTGAGCATAATTTTTTTTACACTGTCATTTCAGTTTTAGAGCAATCTGGGTCATTGATAGATTACACTGAAACAGGGGGGGAAGAGAAAAAAACAATATCAACAATATCAACAATATCATGTTAGTTAATTTTATGCCCAAGGTTATATTCTAAGAGCATAAATTCTTGCAGGGAAGAAAAATGTCTTTACAAACATTGTGAAGATATTAAGAACACAGACCAACTTCCCATAATATTTGAAAAATGTTTCTGTGACAAACGGTTGTTAACATTTAAAGACTCTTGAAAAAGTTATCTGCAAGTATGTAATGGATTTTGAACAAAGAAAATTTAATCTGACGTTATTTTTAAACATTATTTTTAGTTTCGTAAATACTTCTGTCTGAGCTATTTTCTCTCTGTGCAAACACTGTCTGAGAAAGTTTCACAAATACTTTGGAAAATACATTAGTTCAAAGAGACTTGACAGAAAAGGTAGTGTAAACATCTAGAAGTTACTTTGATTTCTTTCCTCTTTATAAATTGTATTGTGACAAAGGCAGGGAGCAGAAACAATTCTTTATAATTCAAATATTTTCACAGCTGGTAAATAAATAGCCTGATAATCCCAAGATAATTTGCGCAACCCAAGGCTACAATAACAATACATACACCTAAAAAAGGTTATGGCTCATCAAATTACTTTGTGGCATGAGGATATTAGCATAATGCATACAGCTAAAAAAGATTACAGTTCACATTGCTTTGTGGCATGAGGATATTAGCCCTTTGAAATGCTGTAACATTCAATAGACTGAAATGAGTTAGCATAAAGTTTGTTGTCTGATACGAATCATGAATATGTTCTTTAATTAATCCTTTTAATAGATAATTTCTAAAAAGAGAAGAAAACCCAGTTCTTTACTAAAATGCTTACTCTAAACAGTGCATAGTGCTAACTATTCTTTGGATAGATGTTTCCTGCTTACTAGTACTCCTTATTATGAAAGTGTGTATTAGTATAAAGGAGTAAAGAGAATTAGAAAGTATGTATCAAATTTGTTTTGCAGTACAAGTTGTTTCAAAAGTTTGATATTGTATTAATAACATAATGTGTATAAAATATTTTAAGTATTATATTTACATTGAGTCATGATATTTGTTCCACTCCACCAAATATGTTTGAGTTTTATTTATTATTACTTTGTTTGATTGATTGTTTGTTTGAAACTAGAATTAATCCTTTATCATCCATATAATCTATGCATTTATTCATGACCTTGAATAAATTAATTTTTCAATTGGAAAGATATATTCCATATGACTAGCTGCTAAATCCTATTATTCCAGGAAAATGACTTTTTTTTTTTTTTTCCTGTTTGGATTGACCAGTAAAAATCCATAAACTAACAATAGAGCAAAAGCAATGAAAAAGAAGACAGATTTTTATTCATTTTTAACGTAAGCTTTAACATTGTTGAGCTAACTTGGCAGTAGTCTACGTGTCTTAACAAATGCTTAATGACAGAAGTCCGTCACTGCATCAAACAATAACTGATGGATAAGTCATTAAATATGCAAAGTTTTAAAGATGTTTTAAAAATTAGATTTGAAAAATAATGGCACAGGTACAATATAGCTTTGGGGATTGTAATGCTATTATTGGACTGGAAAAGTGCAAGTACAAGCAAAAATTTTTTTTCCATCTCCACAGTGAAAATGTCAGAACAAAGAAAATGGCACTGTGAATCAGATTTGGGATTCAGTATCTGGGATCTTGACTGTAAAAACATTAATCTTGGAAGTACACTTGACACTTATTCCTATATGGCTGAAGAAGAATTACACATTTCACTTCTGGTTGTAGCATCATTTAATATTTTATTTTATTTATAACTTCTGTGAAGAAAGAGAGAAAAACTTCACATGCTAAAGTGTTCTACTTTCTAAACACTGTAACCATATAAACAAACAATAAAATGGTGAAGGCATTAGTGGTCAATCATTGAACACTACACAGCATTATCTTGGTGGAAAGGTGAACATTTTGTTTCAGAAAATGACATGAAAATTTCTTAGGTATTTCTGACCATTCTGAAGTGTAAGTAATGCCCTTTCAAAGGCATGACAAATGTTAGTGAAAATTTCTTTCCATTTCTGTGTCTGGTATCCAGCGTGTATGTAAACATACAAAACACACTGACATTTATGAAAAAAGATTCTTTACCAATGCAGAGTCACAAAGTAATTTTTTCCTAAGTCCCTACCACCATCTCCTTCTGCTATCTAGTACTTGAGGATAACACAAAAGCAAGCAACAACAACAGAGTGTGTCTGACAATTTATATAGCCCTTCCCAATGCCTAAAGATTAAGTGTTAGAAAATATTGTTTGATTACTAAATCCACAGGCAGAAAGAACTGAAACTATAGTGATAATATTACAGATATTTTGAAAAATACTTTCCGTTGCTGAATGGCTGTGAAAGGATATTCAAAGCTACATAAGTTCCCCATCCAGGAGAGATTACCTTGAGCATCAAGTCTCATTTTGTGAACACGTTTTTCTTAGAATGACTCCAGAAAGAATAAAGAATGTATAACAGGATCATATTTTAGAGCTTCTCATAAATATCAGTGCATGGAAACAGTTAATTGCGCTACTCCCGCTGCAAAGAATATGTCTTTCTCGTTACTGCACTTAGTTGCTCACAGTAGGCTATTATATCCTGTCACAACTCTTGCATCTCTTTTTCATGTTTAACTGTGGATTTAAAGCAATCAAATCATGAATCAGTTTACTTCATCACCCCAAATTACATCAGCTATGTAAGCCACATGTCCTAGGCTCATTTTCCAACTCTAAATTAATAAATTCTACTTTCTTCCAGAGGAAACAGAACATGGCTACTTTTAACGTTCCAGTAAGTCTTACTCACGCTTTATAAAGAAGCAAAAACATGTATACATTCTAAAGTATACCTCAAGTCACCTCAAGATAGGCTTCTAACCACTAGGCCAGAGATGGTCAACCTGTCTGATTTTATGAGCTTCACATTGTTATGTGGCTGGAAGGTACAGGGTGTTTACCACATAATGACTACTCAAAGATGTGAGCCTATGTTGCCTATGTGGCTTATTTCTTCCTGTACCTAGGGCTGGGAATTATCCAGAAGTCTTCTTGCCATAGCACCCCTGTTGTTCAACGACACAACGTAATCAAAGTATGATCCACACTTGCACTGACAAGAGGCAGACCTACAATAACAATTTAGTACCTCTTCTGAATATAATTAGTAGTCTTTGTTCTGAATATATAATCTTACGTTTTGCTATTTGTGACTATTTCACTGGAAACTTCATATCGCTGTATAGGAGGAATACAATCTTGGTAATACTATTTACCCCAAAAGAGTCTGTTTGGCAAATAGAACTTGCATAGAATTTATACAATCTCCGTTGATGACAAAATAAGGTACAAAATGTATTTAGTGTTCCCTGTTGCAAGGAGACAGTTTTAAAATCTTTAAAATGTTAATTTATGGGCCATTCTTTCATAACAGATAGGTTTACCACTTCAAAATATTTTTCGTAAGTCTCTAACAGAGACGTATTCTATGTCATCACAAAATCATTACTCCTTTTTTCATGTCCTTTTTTCAAATGCTACATTCTGAAAGGATAGTGCGTAAAGAAACTATCTGTGTTTGAGAGAAGCAGTGGGACCAATTTAGCAAGTTATGGTAGAAATATGGTCAGAAAAAAAATAAAACACACAAAAAATGATTCATCTCAGAAAAGTACAAGGTTATTCATCTGGGGACAAATCAAAATAGATTCTGTAGAGGAGAACTATGGAGAGTAAGAATGCTTAGAAAGACATAAGGACAGTAGTATACAGCAAATCTTCCAACACGTTTGTATTGCATTAACATAATCATTAAAACAAATCTGTTTCACAAATCTGAAAACAACAGGGAATGTTTATTGAATATAGTCTAGCGAGAGCATATTTTTCCAAAACAATCCTCACTACAGGATTTCTGTAACTCAGGGAGCACTGATGTAGGCATTGGCATTTCACTCTTAAATTTACAGATCCTTACATAAAAGAAAAAGCAAACAAAAAAACCCTCTGGTTGGCATCACAATTTCAGATGAAGCAACTGTTCAGAAGTTATTTTTCTAAATACTATCAATAGATGCCTGGAAAGAAAAAGATCACGACTTATACATGTAGACCTGAAAGTGGAATAAATCAATACTTTAAGTGTACAAAGCAAGTTATCTGAAAGTTTTACCTTAAAACAGTTGCCCAGGATGTGATAAGCTGTTAGAACAGTTTTGTATCTGTGTTTTCTGTATGATGGATCAGTATTTTCCCACACATTTTTCATCGATCTGCAGTAAACTAACATAAACTGACATCTTTGTCTAATCCTCAAAATCTTGGTTTCAATAAATCAGTATATTTTTTTCCAAATTATATTTTCCTGTAAATTCTTGATCAACTTCACTTTTAAGTTGTTTGTATATACAGTGGGA
>NW_009734648.1:0-19909 GCF_000703405.1 Apaloderma vittatum | reverse complement strand
TAGGGAAATCATATGCCCTGAGGAAACTCTGAGATAGGAATAAAAATTGTTCTCTCATATATGGATGGGTATCTTAGTAGTTAGTACTCACCAGAGCACCATCTTACCCAACTTCTTCACTTTTTTTGGTGTATCTTGCTATGATATGTACATCATCTCCCTCAGTAAATTTGAAAACAGAAGCTGTTTAATTTACGTGATATTTAAGGACTGGATTAGAGGCTCAGTCTGATTTTAGGCCTAGAAAATACAAGGTAATTATTGTGCTGCTGTTTTGTTTGGGTTTTTTAATTTAAATTAGTCCTCTGAGGTTTTATAGAATGTCATTATCCCTTAGCAGTGGATGCTGTACAAAGGTATTTGGCTAACACTTGGTAACTGTAGATGTGAATAAATATTAACAGTTTTCATTTAGTTGTCTCATCAGCATGGTGAGCATTCAAAACACTTTGGTCTGAATACAAATTGAATTTCAGACAAAACCAAAATCGTATATAAACATTCATGGTTTTATATGAAAGAAAAAAGCACTATTTTATTTTATTTTATTTTGTGATTAAATACATTTTGAAAGTTGAAAATGCCCAATTACTTAAAAATCCAGGGCTGGTGAATGCTCATACATGTTATACCTGTATAAATAATTTCTGCATCTGTTAAAGTACATCATGTTCATAATTTTCATGCAACATTTCTGGATAATTTACCATTATTGCAATGGGTTGCATACGAGTTTTTATTACGCACCCTCAAAGAAGTCAGTAGTGACACATAGGCAAATAGACGAAACCTAAAATGAGTGACACAACAGCATGATAAGATAATGTCACGACACAGCTAAAATATACAGTTGATGCCAAATAAACTCACATCTTTCTGTGACACATACAAATACATATCAGAAATTACACCTTAACTAAAAATAGTAATTAAATACATATCTTCTTTATACAATAACTTCTTTTTTATTTTATCCTTGTACATGCATATAGAGTGAGGTACAGGCATGTACAAGACCTATACTGACCTAAACAATTATACTAATTTAATTTGGTTATGGACAATACACCCAAAAATATCAAAAGAAAAATTGTATTCTTCCTAAACAAAAAGAACTGTACTGTAAATACTGATCATATGAAAAAGAAGATGAATACAGAATCTCCCAAAAGGGAAATCAATACTGCTGATATCAGAATAAATGGAGTGACACCATAATCCCATTAACAGACAAATTTCCAACAGTTTACTGCCTAGGATGTGTAGTGATATCATTATTCTCCAAATATGATCTTACAAACATCTTCTTGTCATGAATGAAACAGTTTTTGCTGAGTGTAAAAAAGCTTATGATTTAAGAAAAAAGCAAGAAATATGAAAAGATCAATAATAAAATAATATAAAGGTTATATAATCTGGAGAAGTTGAGATATATGCATCATAACATAACCTTCAATATACAGTGGTCCAGGAACAAAAAAAAAATAAAGAGAGCAAAAGTATATAAGGAATAATTCTTTAAAAATTATTGACAATGCAACTGCCCTTTCAGTGGATAAAAAAATAAGCCTGAAATAGACCATATCGAGACTGTTGTAATTATCAACAAGACACTAATCTCAAAAACAAGAGAAAGAAATTAGTAGGAAGGAAGAAAGAGAAAAAAATAATTTTTTTTTCAGTAGTTTTGCTATTATAGAAATAGTGAGCATTCCTGTTAACCGAGACAGTGACAGAAAAAAATATGAAAAGCTGAAGCCCCAAGTGCATAGAGCACAAGAAATGTGATCAAAAGTGTATATAAGTCTTTCCATTTACAAATTTCTATTATAATTGCTTTGCTGGGAGAGTTGGCATGCATTTACCCAGTCTACCATCTTCAGATGTGATTATAATTTACTTTGGTTTAATCAAAAGTATGTTAAAAAGTCCTACAGAAATGTTTCTAAATATATTCAGCTTACAGCTGCTAGAAGCTGTTCACAGTAGACAGTTTGATCCAATATCCAATTTTAGCCATTAATTCTTCAGTAGGTATTGTGATCCACCCTTATTTCATTTTTTGTTGTATTCTACTGAAATTTAAAAATAAAATCTGGTTTACCAGGGTAACTGAGTGTTTATCCCCAAACATTTCTATCAGAGGAAAAGTTTTTCAAGGTTTAGTGATCTCAAATTTATAAATGTTCATCAGTCACAGAAATTTCGGTGGAAACTTTCATTGAAAAAAATGTAAGCATTTATAAGATGACTTCAAATGTTGCACAAACAAACAAAGAAATAAGGCTATCACTTCCAGAAGAAAATGTTCTGTATATCCTCTAGAAAAATGATCCTGCTTAATTTTATTCATTATCTCAGCCTTCCTCTGTTGAATACGTAATTTTATAGATGCCTATGAGTCTGTGACAGTTTTAGCAAAGGTCTCCTTCCCAACAATGTTTCAAAAGCCATCTTTACTACAAACGACATCCAGAAGAGAGGTCAAGTGTCCACCAAGCTGACAATATTATTATCTGGTTCACTGTACCTCATAAGCATAATTGGGAGAGGTCTATTAAGCCCAAACAAACCAAGATATATCTCTATTTTTCCAGCAATTACAAAAGGCCTGCCTTTTGTAGAGATATTTATCTTTAGATAGTTTTTTATGATTGTTCTTCCCTGCAAGCTAATCCTAAACAAAACTAACAGAGAAATGTCACTCTGGTAGAGTAATTGAGTAATACATCTTCAAAGTAACATGCTCTAATAATGACAGATACCTGGAAGCCATGCTAGAACACTGCTGTCATTTAAGTCTTCTTTTTTCAAGATCATTGTTACCGATTTTCAACACTTAATTGCTTCTAATTATTGGGGAAAGAAAAACAGTATGTAATTAAATAGACATCTTGAACGTCCCCATGTGTTGCCCGGTCTAGCTGAGAGATGGCGTCCCTGCCCATGACAGGGAGGTTGGACTAGATGATCTCCAAGGTCCCTTCCAGCCTTGGCCATTTTATGATTCTATGAATAACATATTAGAATAGACTTTTCTTCCATGTTCTCTAACACTTTCTCTTTCTTCAACCCATCCATAGAAGCATGTGTGCACATAAACATCTATCAAAACACACACAACTTGAAATTCAGTGGAAAACTGGGTAACATTCTGTTGAACTGATCTGATTGTGTTTCAGAATTAAAAAATATCTACTTGGCTAGTGAGGGTAGTTTAACAGAGAAAAAAAAAGGATTGGGGGTTGGAAAATTCGGGCCAAAAAACTAATTCTACAGCATTGTCTGGGCAAACCACCAGAAACAAAAAAAAAAAAAGATTTCTGTGGACAGAATTAAAAAAGCAAAAAGTTGAAGTACAATGTGTCCTGTCATTAAAACTGCTAAGGAAAGGAAGAAAAGTCAGGAAGTTTCCTCCCACTCTTCAGAAGAAATGCAAGAGATAATAATACAATGAAAAGAATAGTGGGTGCAAGCAACAGTATTAACATCCATAGAGGCTGAAATTAGAATGCGTACAGCCAGGCCTTCTTTCACCTATAAAGATGCATTAACCTGGGTTAAATCAGAAGCAATGTAAAACTATACCATATCCCATTACCTGGACAAAAAATTACACCACTCCGTCAAATTTCATTTTGAGAGCTTTGTATTCAGATTCAATGATTTTGAAAAAGTTAAGATAAAACATCAGATAAATTGTATTCTAAAAAAAAAAATATTTTCAGAAATAGCACTTAGGGTTCAGCGATCCATAAAGCCTAGAGCTCCACAGACACTTGGGCTAGGCAAGGCATTCCAAGGGGAGGACGGCACTGTACCAACAGTGCTCCATCCACAGCTTTCTGATTTTGGGACACCCATGGCTATATCGATGTCAGGCTGAACCCTGAGGTGCAGGGTAAAATTTAAGGTTAGTATTCAGATATCCGTAAAGCCTGGAGCTCCAGAGACACTTAGGCTAGACAAGGCATTCCAAAGGGAGCATGGGACTGCACCAACAGTGCTCCATCCACACTTTTCTGATTTTGGGACACCCATGTCCAGTAGAATGTTTATCAAGACTGCCTTACTTACTAACACTGAGAAAACCTGCTTAAAGATGACCTATATACTACTTTCTATGGGACAGGTGCCCTGACTTAGTTATTTTCATAGCTTGATTAGTAGTTATCTATTAATTTGTTTAGTATCCATTGAAAAAAAAAACAACAAAAAACAAACTCTTAGAATTTGTAGTGTCTCAAGTCAACAGAAGGCAGAGGAAAAAATTCTTGAATGAGAACATTTAAGTTTTCAAGATCATGATTCTAGCAGTTCACAAGGAAGATAGTATTGACATTACATCAAATACTAGCTATTAAAACACTATTGATGAAATGCACATCAGGAGGTGGTTTCCAATCAGTACCGCCAATCAACCACCTATCTCTTTGAGAATCAGAATCGCGTTCAAGGACTTAGGGCTCAGATGTAGAATTCCACGCTGGATCCTTGATCTGGAATCTCTAGCTTCTTTATGTATTCTTTTTATCAATCTAGTTGATATCAACACTAAATAGCACAGCTAAGGTACTTGTGTGATGTAAATTTTTCAGGTAATGCTTTTGTAGCCAAAATATATTCAACAATCTTTTCAGATTGGATGAGGCTCTTTCAATATTTTCATAATATCGTTGTAATCAAATGAGGATCACAGGAAATATTATTCAACAATAGAATGAGACAAAATTAGCTTCAAGAATCCAGTGGTGGCAAAGTTATCCTAACAGAGTGGACAAATGGACATACTTGAAATATGGCCTCAGATATGTGTGTATAAACAAATTGGTCCTCGAGCAATACAATGGACGTGCAACACTAGAACAGAACCAATGCATTAAATCTGGGCTTTTCACAGCTGTTGGCTCCCTGTATCTGGTCAAAATCTACCTGGTGATTTATCTTGGATTTATAGACATTAAAGGAAAAGTGATGTGAGAATGTCATGTTTTCAAGTATTAGCCTATCAGTGATAGATATTCTTTTTTTCATGCAGAAAGGACAAGTGATATACATCCCAGACAAAGTTTACTCAATCAGCAATACCTCTTGTCACAAAATCACAGATGCATTTCAAGATAACGGGAAGTGGTATCTGGGGAACCAGACACTTCTTTTCAGGTTAAAACAAAGCAAGTTTTACATCTGCCAGTCTCATGAGGATGTCTTAGATGCCTTAGGAAGCCTCAAACATTTCTGGATGTCTGTACGTGGTAAACTGATCTGAGTCCTTGCTATCTGGGCGGAAAGCTCTCTAAGGCAATTTATCAGCTGATATTACAGTTTAGCTCTTTTCAGTATATTGTTCCCTTTTCTAAAGGATGTACTTCTTGTTCAAACACAAATGTTGTTCAAAGTTGCTAAACCAGATACACAGGATTGTCACACAGGTCTCAAAGACCTGTCACTGAGCAGATTTGTGGTTGCCAAATCATCTGAAGCAACATTCTGAGCTAGTGTGAAAAGGAAGATCTTTTCACAGACTTCTATAAAACCTTTCCTGAAAATCTCTTTCCTAATTAAACTTCTTTTGGACAGTTCCCTCAGTCTTGGAGGAAGGTTGAGGATAAGCTCAACCCTACCTTTTGTCATTCCTCAGCTTTACAGCTGCTGAATTCTGTTAACTGGACCTCCACTTGCCTACTTACACTGTAATGAAAGGATACAACACCTAAGAAGTCAATTCTTACTTTAAAAAATAAGAGGTGATTATTGTATTATTGCTTAATTTTTTCCTTCCCATAAAACCTGAAAAGTATATTCAGATATGGGTGTAATAGCTCAAGCAAAAAGTGATAGGGTTGAATGTCATATTTTCTACCCCTCTTCCTATGTATTAAACACGTAGTCCAACTTCTTATCTGTACACTGGCTTTAAATACTTTTTTAGAGGTCTGGAAAACATTGCAGTATTGAAAGGTTTATTTTAACGTAATGTCTTTCTTCTCTTAAACTTTTGAACTGTTATACAGTGTTTAAATACTTAAAACATACAGCACATTTTGTGAAGTTCAGTTACAGACCAAAAATGTCAAGCATAACATAATATCTTGCATAACACAAACAGATGTTTTAAATTTTACCTTATTTGCATGAGAGATTGAAGACAAAATTGAAGGCAAAACACAGAAATATATAATTCTACAATGTGATCACTGATCAGTGATCTAGTAATACAAATGTCTAACCTCTGCTAACATAGCTGAAGAAAGCTCAGTTATTAAAAAAGCTTTAAAAAATGACTGAAACTTGATAGAAATAGCTTTTACTATGATAGCAAACATGAGAGCATTGCATAATTAGTCCTAGTAAAGTCCACCTGTCTCACAAATTGATAAAACACACTCTGTCTTAGTATAAATGTCAAACACGATATCTCTTATTTTCTGCCAACATTAAAACCAGAAAATAATATTCAGAAAATAAATATTCTTGGCGTATGATCACCTGTAGTATTAATAGGTACATAGTAGTACCTCAAATTCTAATAATGTTAGTGTCAGAAAATCAGTTTGTAAAACATCACTATAAAAAGGAACGCAAAATAGAGTGTAGAATTTTCATATCAAAAGGTGCCTGTTTTCCTACTCGATTGCAACTTGAGGGGTATTATTTTGCCCCTTCAGCGCTGCTCTAGCCCCACGAAGTTGCGGGCCGTCGGACCAGAGGGGAAGTGTGGGCTGGGGACACTTAAAGTTCTTTTTTTTATAGGATTAGAAAATGGCAGTAGGCTTCACACCGGTCTCCAAGCAATAGGGTATGGCATGGTACTAGAATAATCCCAAACGGATCCCAAACAGCAGGTGAAGAAAGCAGAGATGTGGGGAGGAAGTAAAATGCAGCATATAACAGAAAACCTTGCTACTTTTTTGTACTCTTTCAATTCATAATATAACATCAAAGTAGACTTCTGAAATAAAGATCCTTAAGAAAAAAGATTCTAAGTTTTCTTATCAATTGTATTTATTCTTCTTTCAGAAAAAAAAAAAAAAAGCAGAATTTCTAGTGCTAGGCACAGAAATGGATTAATAGAACTAGCTCTACCTTGACCCCTTTTAGAGACATTGCAACAAATAATTTACGTCTATCATTTTCTCTCTTCATTCCTGTCCAGGAAAATGGTAGTTTGGATGTTTAACCCCAGAGGATCCACTCAGGGAGAAACAAAATAACACGTCCTGAAAATACCCTCTACCCTTCACTATTTCATTACGCTTACTGCTGTTGTTCATTTTTGAAAATGGTACGTTTGCTCCATGTTAAAACAGCATAATACTCAATGGTGTTTTCACTAATATCCTAAATTACCTCCTTCTCCCATGTGTGTAAGTGTGGCTCTGCTAGTGAATTTGGCCTCAGGAGTAAAGTAACTGAATTCTTTTATTTTTAAATCTATAAGCAAGGGACAAAACTCCAGCTAGACTGCTGCGTTCAGCACAAATGTGACAAGGATTTGTTTCTTCTAGTGAGTGTCATTCTTGTGGTGTCATTTAAATCTAATCAGATTCACTGGAGTATCTAACTTGACCTCAGTTTAATTTTTCCTTGTGGCATAAATGTTCCTTTAAGAACCACTTGCCCACAGACAAGTCTTGTGGGGAAATAAAAAACAGAAAAAAAACCAAAGGTAAAAAAATTTCTTCAGCATGTGGCAATTTATATGAAAATGAATTAATTATTAACAAAATTAAACTGCATCAGGGAAAAAACCTCATTATAATTATAATTCAGACCTGTCATAAAATGGCTTGTCATTAACAGAGAAAACAAAAGCTGACAGATTCAGAAATAATCTTTGGTATTACACGTACTTTTGCATATTTTTTTTCTTTTCAGAGATACCAAAAAATTGGAGAAAAATGCCTAAGACTGTTACATGTCTTTTAGGCAAATCTAAAATTCTGATTTTTTATATGGTTTATCTAGACTAAATATAAAATAACTAAACTGCAGTCATATAAACTATACTGATTTATTTAAACTGGTAACATCAGTTTGGTTTTGGAATAACATTATACAGAAAATAGTACTGAAATTCAGTGAGATCATGTTTAACTTGAATAAAGGTGGAAGTCTCTAGTCCTAGAGAACAGAATAGAAATACTGAGGTAGATTCAAAAAATAAAAGTTTGAGATTAACAAGTAGATTTTGCTTACAGAATGACAAAACATCCTCAATCATCAAAACAAAATTTTCAGTACTTCCATGTAAATGTCAATATATCCATTTTCCTCAGCAAGTTTTAGTTGAGATCTGTATTGTTCCAGAAACTCACATAGACCAAAAAGACAAGTATACCTATCTTCCCCACAGACTGATCATACTGAATATACAAACTTATGCTATGCCTACTAATGCATTTCTGTATAATTTGGTAGGATGGAAATGCAGATCCATATATTCCTAACTTCTAGGAGGAAAGAAGTAAAAAATGTTGGAAGAGAAAGGTTTGGTATAACATATGCTACAACCTTCACTGGATGTGGAGCAACAAATATATTCAACGAGGAATACATTTCGTCTGAACTTCCTGAATGAAACAAATAAAATTTAACTTGATTTTTCAAGACCTCTGAGGGTGAACTGGACAATTTACCAGTGATTTATTTAAAACATAAATTATCCTTACTGGAAGTATAATTGCTTACATAGTCATCAACCTGGTTCACAAGTAGATTTTCTTGTAGAGTCAGGATTCCTGGTTATAGCAGGACAAATTTTTATCCTAAATTGCACTATATGTCTGCAGGTTTCACTCTAGAATCAAAGGTAATATACTGCTCAGAAAATATATATGTGTTATTTTCTCTGATGTAATGCAGTCATGACGTTATTCATTTATTGCTCAGTAAGTAAATGGTGCTTTCCAGTAAACTGTTTACTCACCTGCTCTGATGTTTTTTCTTTGACCGAAGAATCTTAGCATGAAAAAAAAATAAATTAATATGTTATCTAACTCAATATAACTGATGATCCACATATAGGTAGAAAATTCAGAAGTACAACTGAATTGATATAAATTAGGAAGTTGAACATATATTTGGGGTATACTGGTAAATACTATTTTCTTCATTTCTATTTGGCTGTTATCTTACTCTCCTTCAAGATATTGGTTTTTTTCATGAAAAGGACATGCGCTCTAAATCACCCTGTCTTTCAATAACTTATTTATGTTATTATTCAAATTTCCATTTTTACAATGGATAAATTTGTATACCTGGGAACATTTTTTTGTCCAAAACAGCTATATTTTAATTGCATATCTAAAAACTACAGAATTTGAACTCTGAAATTTATCACAGATGAAACAGAAACAAGTAAAAATAAAAGTGATTAGGGACTCCAGTACTTATACTACTATAATTTTGATCTTTTCAGTGAAAAACAGTTCAAATAATTACATTGCAATTCTATAATTACCACTACATCCATCTTTTCTTATTTAATGTAGCTTTAAAATATCCTCCATATGGTTTTCCAACTTCCACTAAATTAGAGCCAACTTACTACTACAAGATTCCTGCTGTTCTTATAATGTTGGATTTTGAGAAGTTTAATTTTATTTGATAAATTCTTGAATAATACTTCGTTTTTACAAGAGTGGTAATAAAAACTACATGAAGTAGGAAGGGAATATTAATAAGAATCCTGAAGTATGTTTTACCATACCTAATGTCCCCAGGCATCTCAGGCTATGACATGAATGAAAAATGATCAAATCCTATCTACCCATTATATTACACAATATCAGGGCAGACATCAATTTGTATACAATGATTAATCAGATTGTGAGTCATATATTTATAGCAGTACTTCTGCCACAATTTTAGGGCCTTTACTTAATCTGTCAGACTGCATTGAATTCAGCAAAATTTTTTGGATATTGGTAAGGTTATAAGAACTAGTAATAGCTTGTGGAAATCTGTATTCCTTACTCAGCACGTTAGACCTCTAGTGAACAGAGGCTTTTTTGGTAGCTAATAGAAAGAAATTCTCTTTGCCCTTTGGCTGTTTGTCTCAATGTCCTTTGGCTGTTTTGAAATAAGTGAAAGAGTGGTGGCCTTTGGCATGTTGTAAACAGGTCACAAAGAGTACAAATGCTTTCTCGCCAGATTTCCAAACAGACTACAACTTCTATGCTCAGTGCAGTGTGAGCCAGACTGGCTGAACAAAACCAACACATCATCATGTATGTCATTTGTGACAAGCAATATACAACAGAATCAAAGTCAATGCAACTTCACCAGCTTTAGATCTTCATTCCATGTGGCCTTGGACCTTGCATTATAATTTCACAAAGGCAAAGCAGGTATGTGATACATATTTCTGATTTACATGAGTCCAACTAAAAGATCAAACAGCTCCTCAACATGTACTTTCATCAGGATCTATTTAAATAAGGAAGTAAAGCAAACGAAATTGTTCACACAAATTACTTTAAACATTTTCCAGACAAGTATGGGATAAAATGGAACTGTTGATATATTATTAAATGTAGAACTGAATGAAACAATATAAAGGAAAGGTTGAAACTTAGTACTTAAAAACATATATGAAAAAAATAAAATGTATTTTAATTTTCTGTCTATAATGTCTGTTTCTTTGATCTCATTGCATCAAGTAATATGAAAGTAATGTGTTACATAGATTGAAAAAAAAAGAAAAAAGAGAAAAAGATATAGTTAAATCTATCTTCTCCTAGGTTTGTCAATATTTGTAGTAATTTTCAATGTCAGCTCATGACTGAATAATCATAATGTTTTTCCTTCTTTTCTATGTCCTTGAGGACATTTTCTTTATATTTAAGGAAAATTGTTCTGAAGCTAGCTTGATGCCTTAATTATTACTATCAATGTAAATATACTTTAGAAAAGAGTATTCAAGAACTTTTTTCACAGAAATATTACATTAAGATTTTCTTATTAGTAGCTGATATTATTGTATCTGATGATTAAAGAATTAGTCTATTGTTTTTCATTTAATTCTTTTCAGGATGAAGCATGAAGTTTCTGTACTTGGAAATTATTTCTTCATTGAATCAACTCTGCATGTTAGACTTGCGTACTGTCTATTGGAGTGGATTGTAGTAATAGGAAATCTACCTGGAACTTCCTAAATCAGGAAGCCCAATTCTCCTAATTCCAAAATACACACTTGAATTTGGCTAGACAAAACACTCCTTAAATCCCATTGACTGTACAATCTTTTTCTCCCAACTGTAGGGTTAGAGCTGTTACATTTATGCCTACATTGTAAACATACAAGATAGTATGAGCCTGATGTACTACATACAAAAAAAATTATTCACAGTTGTTTGTCTGTACCTAGACACAAAGATTTTTAACCTTTACATTTTATGAAATAAAATAATTTTTACAACCACAGCAATATTGTTTTTCTAGATGGGCAAACACATCCAGCAATAAATAATAAATGGAAACCAGTAGAAAGTGCATAGCTACACCTGTGTGAATACATTTTTTTTTTTTTACTTTTTCTATCAAAGTAAGATGAAAAAATGTATTTTATTGTTTCCCACCTAAATCAAAACGTTTTTCTCACATTTTTTGTAAGTCAAAACAGTTATACTAATACAGCTCACAGCAAAAGCATGTATTTGGATAGGTAGAATCTTCTATGTCCAAATAATTAAGGCACAAACCGAGAATATGGTGGGACTGGATACAGTTTTGTTGTTTTGTCACATTTCTCAATATGAAATTCTTAGTATTTGAATGAATTATTTCAGCCAGCATATTGTAAAGTATTTAGATGGCATTTCATTACTCTTTCCTATTGGATCTGTTTTATTTTACATCATATACCTCATTGAACTAAGGAAAAATAATGCAAATGATGCCAACATTATGCAAACCTTTTATTTTTTAAGACTTGATCTTTCTTTTCTGCCTTTAAGTCTTGCACGGGAGGTTTTAGAGGACTTTTTTACAGATGTCATTTGACACACCTATCAGACACAACTTTCTTATTACGTGTTCAAAATTTTTAATTGGGATACCAAAACTACAAATATGGCAATAAGGCAAGCAAGCCGTGTCTTCTCAGTCAATCCACTGTGTGTGGAATCATTGGACTTATTATGAATGCATGACACAGTCTTTCTGTCATTAGTAGGCTTGATGCTTCTCAAAAGTGCCAGATGTCCAACACATCCCCAACAGACTTCATGTGTGCGCAGCCCACTGGTAAAATGTGTGTTTATCTAGTCCAGTATTTCCTTGAAATTTGTTTTATCTTTTTTTGAATAAAGTATTTCACAGTATATACTTTAATCTCTATTTAAACAGTTCGCACAATATGAAGTAGTGTCAACAGGAAAATGTGTGAAAATCACCCACTCAGAATTCAAAGTTAGGGGACTTGCAAGACATGTAGTTTCATGTTCATGCAAGTGTAGTGAAGAACTGAATGTGCGATTCCCACAGCCCAAGATATTTCTCCATATACTTTGGTAAAAGGATTGTTAACACTGTAATTCTATTCTGTTAACCATTAAAAGATAGTTCAAATAAAATTATCAGGTTTATTCATGATTTACTAAATTATCTTTTTTTTTTGCCAAGTATATTTTCCAAAAATAATACTTGGAACTCTGTAAGAGAGATTGTGGCAGAAAATCTTAGTCATTGGGAGTCTGAGTGATGTATACACAACTTCTTTTAACGAATATAGTAATCTTGCAAAACCTTAGCTAAATCCTTTGGTCATTCTGTTGTAAAAAGACTGGATCCTGGAGCTTCCTTCTCTATGCACCGTTGTTTCATAGGTATCCTGTAGATGGCAAGTACAGATCTGCCTCAGTGAAGTAATATTTTATTGCACTTACACATGTAATGCTCTGTGTGTTCTGGAAAGTGTGTTCCGTTCACACCTGAGACTGTCCATGCACTTGAGTGTGAGTGGCAAAGCCAGTTCAGTCTTCTGAGTAACTCAGGGCCTCTTATGCAGACATGGGGAACTTGGGCACAGTGCTATTTTGCAATATGATGATTAACATGTTGATTTAACTCACTAGGGTGGGTTTTTTTTGCAGGAATAAATACTTTAAAGACTGCAAAGTACTCTTAATTCTTGGTACTGAGAGCTCTACTTACATCTTTACAAAAACTTAGGATTTTTTCCTCAGGAAATAAAGTTGGGAAATTACAGAGCACTTTCACACATCCTGGAAGAGAACACAAATAGAGCAGGGCAGAACAATACTGAAATACTTAATTCAAGAAAACACAATAGTAAAGAGAGTTACAGTATATTAAACTAACTTAAATAATAAACAATAATTACTGGTTCCTTGTTCCCTGAAAAAAAATCCAATATTTCAAATGACAATGACTTTCTATGCAGCTGTACTCACTACAGATGGAATAAAGAGACAATTGATAGCAAATTGTATTGACAGACCTTGAGTGAACATAATTACCTCTGCTAAGAAAGGTTCTGAATAAATTAATCATGATATAATAGCATTTCTATTTTACAGCACTCTAGTATCAGAAAAAGAGAAACCATCACATTTTAATTAATACATTTATTGCTTCTGTTGACAATTGCTGAATTATGTCACATAAATTAATTGAATTTTAGCTCTTCAATTAGTATTACACAGAATATTAATTGTACAACAAATGCAGATAATCAGCATCTACTTTTGAAATATAATTATGTTCCAATTTCTTTGTGGAATTTGCACTCCCTATCCTAAGACAATAAAATCTCCCACTCAAGCTACATAAAAAAAGCAGAGAAACATGAAATTAAATACTGAGTTTTACATAACTTTAGGACAAAAGATCTTGAGTTACTTCTAAGTTGAAAGCAGTGACTCTCACAACCACGTCAGGGTACATTATTTTGACAGATCAAAAATAGAAAGGCATTCAGTTTACTTCAGGCCCTTGAAATAGAAAGGAAGAGGTAAGCAGTGGTCAGCAGTCAGCAAAAATATGTCTAATTAACATTTCAGCCACTGATTCATGGGTTTTCTGGTCCTGTTTCCTTGGCTTTGTTTATGCTCCATTTAGCACTTGGTTTAGATCATCTTTTGACCTTGGTCTCCAGTCTTCACTATGGATTCAGATACAGAATAACCAAAATGTAGTCAACCTGCCCCTGGAGTAGAGCAGGAATTTTATTACAAGCCTAGGTGGAGAAGAAGGGGAGAAAAAAAGGGGAAAAAGGAAATTTCATTGGTTTTTTTTATTCTACAAGAGAACTAGAAACTCATCTTCACCAAGTAAACCTCTACTGCAGGATTAAATAACACGCTGAAGTTGAGAACTGCCTGGAAGAAGGAGGAGGTCTGCTGGGCGTCTGTAATGTAGTCTTCAGGTCAGACAAACATGTCCAAATTTTATGTGTTGTCAGAATCAGCATAGCCCTGTTCATGACACTGTAGTTTTGAAAACATTAATTTTTGTTCCGAAGACTATGTCTGAATTACAGAACTTTAAAAAAAAGAAAAAAATGCCTCCTCTGTTTTCCTTATCAAGGAAGTAATGAAGAAAATAGATTGATTTTTATGTCAGAAAAACTCCACATACAGAGCAATTCTGAGCACAGCTGAGATCCAGCATATTTGTCTTCTTCCTTTTTAGTTTTTTTCCCCTGTTCCAGGGAACGATTGTCAAGTTCACAAGAGTTAAATAGCCACCAAACTGTAATGTGGCTTATCAACCTCACTGACAGCACTGAGAGGAATCAAGAATGTTTCACGCTTAGTACTGCAACATATTCAAAAACAATGTGCACATTTGAAGAGACAGATTTAGAGTCATCAGAAATGATACTCCTTTATGGACGTGTATGATGAATACACATATTTTAGGGTTTCTTCCACTACATTTTGTTATAATCATGTAATTCCAAAACATATCTTAAAGGAATAGGTTTAGAATTAATTTCTTATACTCTCACAGATACTTTAAAGCAGGTTCACTTTCGTTTTCCTTGTCTTTTGAATTAACTGCTATGTAACTTCAAAAAAGAAATCTGTACTATAAATAAAATGAGCAAAATACCCACAAATCTCTTTAAAAGTCAATACTCAATTAAAAATATCTTATTTAATATTTCCTCTTTCTTTATCATTACAATTTTTATTCTTTTCTGTTTTCACAATGATTTTTCATATGTATACACATATATATATCTAAGTATATATGTATGTATTTTATTTGTTATTTTTATTTAGAAATTCAATGTTGTTGCTAATTTAAAGTGAAACACGTCTTGAATTCAGCTGATAGAAATCCTCAGTGTCAGCTCCATCTCTTGTAGTTTAGGAAAGATGAATATATTAAGTCCTAATGAATGAGTGTAAAGATACCTATTTGAAATTAAAGAAGGTTTACATTGTTTGGTGGACTGTAAGAGAATTTTTTTTTTTTTTATATGAAGACTGTGTACATAAGCTATGGCTTAAAATGTATGGTAATTTGAAAAGCAGGTTCTATTGTCTTTATAGTAACATACAGTGCTTTTTAGTCTTAGCTTCCCAATGTCTTAATGTGTAACATATGTAATCATTTGCTCTTGCACAGGCAGTTTTTTGTTCTTCAGCTAAGTACTCTGTTATGATTCACTGAATCATGGCTTTTATTTTCACACAGTTTAAGAGAAACGTACAGGAAAACAATTCATTTCATAGATTATGTTTGATAATCCTTAAAATCATGCAATTATAGAATATCTTGGAGGTCATTGGTGGTTGTCTAGGCGGCAGCAACCATGAATTTATCAAGTTCTCTATTACTGGAAATCCTAGTAAGAGTAAGAGCAACACTGACACTTGGGACTAGCGAAGGGAAGACTTTGATTTGTTTGGGAGATTACTTAATAAAATCCCTTGGGAATCAGTTTTGAAGGATATAGAAGTCCAGGAAGGCTGGACATTACTTAGGGAGGAAATCTTGAAGTCACAGGAACAGGCCATTCCTATATGCCTTAAGACTAGCTGGTGACATAGAGGACCAGCCTGGATGAATAGGGACATATTGCTAAGGATCAGGGAAAAAAGAGTTTATGGCCTCTGGAAAGGAGGGCAGGCCACTCATAGTGAATATAAGGATATCATCAGGTTATATAGAGAGCTTAGAAGATCCAAGGCCCAATTAGAAATTAATTTGGCTTTGAAAGTAAAAGATTGTAAGAAAAGCTTTTATTAATACATTAATAACAAAACAAAGAACAGAGAAAGCCTCCATCCCCTGCTAGACCCAGAAGGAAATATAGTAATGAAAGATGAGGATAAGGCTGAGGTACTTAATGCCTTCTTTGTCTCAGTCTTTAGTAAAAGTAACACCTGTACCGAGGGAAGCCAGCCCCACAAGCCAAGACAACATAACTGGGAGAAAAATGTCCCCCCCCGTCCCAGTTCACAAGGAGATGGTCAGGGACCTAGTCCTCCACATCGATGTCCACAAATCTATGGGGCCAGATGGGATTCATCCTACAGCCCTGAGAGAACTGGCAGGGGTGTTCACCAGGACACTTCTCCCTCATTTGTTAGCAGTCCTGGCTGATTGGAGAGGCCCCAGCTGACTGGAAGACAGCAGATATAACACTCATCTGTAAGAAGGGAAAGAAGGATGATCCAAGAAATTATAGGCCTGTCAGTTTGACTTCAGTGCCAGGGAAGCTGATGGAGCAGATCATCCTGAGTTCCATTATGCAGCACATGCAGGACAAGCGAGTGATCAGACCCAGTCAGCATGGGTTTGTGAAGGGTAAGTCCTGTTTAACAAACCTGATCTCCTTCTGTGACAGGCTGACCCGCTTGTTGGATGAAGGAAAGGCTGTGATGCTGTCTACCTTGACTTCAATTAAGGTATTTGACACTGTTGCCCACAGCATTCTCCTAGAGAAGTTGACTGCTCTTCCAGCTGAAACTATTCTATGATTCTATGTTTCTACCTTGAGCTGGAAAGGACTCCTAAGGACCGTTGGGTCCAACTCCTCACCCCTTGCAGGACTACCGAAAACTAAAACGTATGAGTGAGTATCATCCAGATGCTCCTTGAACTCCAAAGTCTGTTTCTTCCATCATGTCATTCTATTAAAACTTTCCCAAGGTTTACAGGTGAGTCTTTAGAGTATTCATTCCATGCAAACTGTACGTAAGGCATAAGTCGTTAAGCATCAAATTAAATCTAAATTAAGCTGGCACAAGATATGCCACAGTTGTCATTAAGCTTCTTTGTAAAAGTAGAAGGCTGGAATAATCAAGGCCTCCAAGAGAATATGTACTTCTGTGAGCATGCAAGTTCACTCATGCGTCTGACCTATGTGAGCAAAGGAGTACTGTTTGTGTAAAAGTATCCAAGGATATAGTTCTACTTTAGACCTAATCTCCTGAATTTAAATGTAGAAAGTGAAAGTTCTGTTCCTTCTTACCCCTTCCATATCTTGGCTGTAAACTCTTGAGACTTCTCTTTTCACAAGTGTTTTTGCAATCCCAGCATGAGTTAGATGCAAAGAAGCAAAAAGGAAAGTCCAGGAGGTAGGCAAAGGAGCAAGTCAGAATGTCATTGACCAGCATTTGTTTTATATAAGGCATAATGAGAAGCTACATAAATGAGTGAAACAGAAAGAAATACCTACACAGCCATCACAGGGAAAACAAAGAAACACAACACATGCAGACAGAATGTATCCCAAGAGTATGAACATCAGAAAAATTCTGGAGAAATGGCTTTTGGAAGTGACAGTTTTCTGAAAACACTTCTAATGTATACAGATAAATTTTTTCATGGTTCATTTCTCCAGAGCATAGAGAAAAAGGATTTTGCATATTCTTTTACAACTAATCAGCTGAGAAAGAGAAAAATCCAACCCATTATCACTTTCTTCACTTAGCTGAAACAAATGTGTACCCAGTATTGCTGAGGGTCTAAAAAATTAGCTGCTTACTTTAACATAGGTTAAGTTGGTGTTACTGAGATAAAATAATTACATAATTTGATTCAACATTTTACATTAGACCATTTAAATACCAGCCTGATGCTATCCCTTTATCCTTTTTTTTTGTCAGGCTTGGATATTTTAAAATGCTATGCACCTCAATTTCATTCAAGAGATATTTCAGCTGATAAAATTTTAAATATGGCAGATATCTACTTTTCATTTTAAGGACCCATGTGGATTTACTAGTTGATAATAAGTCAACAGCAATGCACATATGCCACATCCTCTCTTAAAACAGCTGTGTCAGATACTTATCTCTAAGGCAGTCTAAGACAGTCTGATTTTTCTTTTTTGATATATAAATCTCTTTTTCATTTAGTAGTTAAATAACTAGTTTGAAGCTAAAAAATATTTGTTCCAGTTTGCAACTTAATTCAAAGTTTACAATGGTCTTATTAAAATACTTGTTAAAAAATACTTGTTAAAAACTCCCAAGGTTGTTCAAATTTACACAATGAATTGTAGATTGTCATCAAGTAATTGTGTGCTTCTGTATATGTTTACCGTCAACGTTAAATTTTCAGCTTAGCTTAGATTCTCTTTGTGATTGGATTATTCTATTAACTGAATATTGTGACAAAAACAAAAAAAAACCCCACAAAACGAAACCTGAATGGCATTTAAAGTTGCATAAAAACCACAGAAATTTAACAAGTACATGTCCTAAAAACTACCCTTTCTTGGTAAATACCATAGCGAAGTTTGATGAGAATTGGACACAGTATGAGATGTATTTTTTTGGTCAAGTTTTTGACTGATCTCTAGCAGCATTAATGTCTACAGTGAAACTGCCGTAGTTTCTGAAATAGACAGTTTCTTAAATAGTTCTAGCTTTTAAGCTTTCGATACAGTGGCACAATGGTTCAAATGTAAGTAATTTTATTATATGAGCAGTTTTAATATCTGAATTTGGGGACAGTGGAGATTCATCTTGATTCAATCTTACCAGAAGTCTACAAACAATATTAATATAAACCATTTTCCCTTAAAAAGGATTCTCCAGAATCAAGCAATGCAGCAATCAAAATAAACATAAAATTCTAAATATATCACAGAAGCATATCAAAACTTCAGGCAGAAGACTAACATCAGTTAATGTAATTTTGTCACATTTTACTAGCTTGTATATGCATCTACATTAAATAAAGAATAAAAAAGAATGAAAATAATATTTATAAACTTATTTTATCACAAAAAATACACCAAAATCTCCAGAGGACAAACAGTATATTAAACAACACATATAAACAGAAAAAACACCTGAAGCCATAGATTCACAGGAGAAAACAGAATACTGAGATAATACCATAGAAATTAACTTCTGTAAATTTTCTAGCAGAAAACCTTAGTTTCTTCATGATTTTAATTTTAATACCAAAGAAAATCCTCATGACTACGAAAATTTTAAAAGAAGACTCAAGAAGCCGTTGAAACAAACAAAAAAAACCCCAGATCTGGTAAAATTCATGATAGGAAGTCTGATGTTTATTGACAGATCATAGCTAAGCTAGTGACAGGGTGCAGGCAGTAATTGACTAATTTTCATAGAAAGCTTAACCCATATGACATGAAATTGGAAATGACACACCAAATAATAAGAATGTAGACTGATCAAAGAAAGATCTTTCATATTGTAATTTCTAAAGAATGTGCATTTTGGATGAAAGAGTTGAAAAACTTGTTTCTTGATGAAAGAACGAACTGAAAATCATAGAATCCTAGAATGGCCTAGGCTGGAAGGGACCTTAGAGATCATC
The DNA here is from genome assembly GCF_000703405.1 of Apaloderma vittatum. Taxonomy (NCBI): domain Eukaryota; kingdom Metazoa; phylum Chordata; class Aves; order Trogoniformes; family Trogonidae; genus Apaloderma; species Apaloderma vittatum. The sequence continues at coordinate 127 of NW_009734648.1, read as the reverse complement.
TAGTCCCACCTCCCTGTCATGGGCAGGGACGCCACCTCTCGACTAGACCAAGTAACACATGGGGACCGAGTGGGAATCAAACCCACAACCTCAGTGTTTGTCATTGTTGTCAGCACCGTGCTCAAAC
>NW_009734647.1:0-400 GCF_000703405.1 Apaloderma vittatum | reverse complement strand
CAGTTCCTTATAGACATATCCAGGTTCAATAACAATAAATCAATTCTGCGTAGCCTGGTATAGGGCACCTTGCGTAGGACATCTCCTACGACTTACAGGGACTTACAGATGACCGGTCACCAGTTAGAAAAATATCCCACAGGTTTCTTGTTTCCCTTTTAGTCCTGGGGTTAGATAGTGTCAGGATTCCTGAAACTCGCTCTAAGGGTCTAACTTTTGGAATCCAATGTCCTCGATACTCCAGATTCTGTAAGCTGCAGCTTCAATTTTGATACTTTTAATCCCTTTTCCCCTAGAAAATTTAATAATTCAACGGTACCTTTCCTAACCTCCTGGCTGAAGAGCTCTTTTCCATTTATATACCCAATTTTCAAAGGATCCAAACATCAGCCAATACAGA
>NW_009734646.1:0-6220 GCF_000703405.1 Apaloderma vittatum | reverse complement strand
TCTTCCCTTTCAGCTTTTTACAAATAGACTTCTTTTACAAACCGTTCCCATAAAAGTCATCATATTACCTGGCGTAGGAACCTGTTGGCAACTAAAGCATCAGGAGAAACATCTGTCTGATGACACGTCAGGCATGTGCGTGCCTCAGATTCCAGTAGTGCCGTTCTAATACCTGTGAATAATTAGAATCATCAAAATAGTTTTTAGCCCAACTAAGAAAATCTTTTGGGTTCTAATAAATTTTAAAACCATATATGATCAATGGTGAATATGGTCTTGAATCGAGAGCATGAAGCTATAAATATACAACAGTGTAAAAAATTTCTAGTACGTCACAAATAACTGCAGTTTTGATATTTCACTATTGTAACTTATGAAGATGTAAAGTAGGCTGTGTTTTGATGTTTCGACTAGTCTTTTGTCCACCAACTTTATGAATAAACACATCTCAAAAAAACATTAGTTTGAGTTCTGAAGATTCTAACCAACCGCTATGAAGAATGGCACTAAACACCTGACGATCCACTGATTGCAGATCACAGTAAGCCACCAGCTGGCTGTCTCCTTTTGTATGAGAGAAAAGGAAAACTGAAATGCCTTCACTGATACTGTAATCACCTGCACAATTAAGCAGTCTTCTCAGACTTGTCCTTCTACATTTAAAGAGAATTTAACCAGATACGTAAAAAGTGAAAAAAGCTTTCTGCTTTGTTTTTTTTTCTCCTTTCTGTGAGAAGAGTACTTAATTTAATACTTAAAATTAAATAGAACTGGTAACAACCTAATTTCCTTATCTCCTATTTCTGCTTTCAGAAGATCAGATGTGATGCTCTGAATTAACAAACACGGGAGTAACAATTACATTCATCACAGTAACTGTTTCCACAGCAGGGAATAACAGCTGCATCAGTCATTATTTCTTTACAGATAGGACATAACAACTCCTCAGGAACGGGATCATCTGAGGAGCAGGAGGACGGCTCCTCTGGTAAAAAAGGAGGCTTCTCCTTCTTTCCTTTACCATAAGCTTCCCTGGAAGGGGTGGAGGGGAGGGAAGGATAAAGAATGATGTTACAGACGGGTATATGAAAACTTTTCTATGTTTTGCATGTTACCCAATGAAGATAGGAGATGGAATCCTTCTCACTCCACATCAGCCTTCTCAACCACAGGCATCTAGTTTACACTACTCTGCTATAGCCCCAGCGCTACAAGAGGGAGGGGGGAACCACTTTCCTTCTGCAGAATTCTCCCATTCATTGGATCTCCTAAGAAACTAGCTCAGACTAGGAAAATAATATTCTGACAAGTCAAACGAAAAGAATCCCACCTCTCCTTTGCCAGGTGGGTAAATGTAAATTGCAGAACCAGGATACAGTTAGTCTGTGAGGAATGGCATTTTATAAATTGAAGAAGGCAATGTTACAGCTTCTACAAAAGGAGACCCGTGACAGAAAAATGAAGTGCTACCAAGTGCATTTCAAAACAGCCACTGCTCTTGGCACACGGCAGCATTTTCTTAGCTTACAGCAACAGGAAAATTTCAGTCTATTTCACACATGAGATTTGTTAAGGTCAGAGGGAGAGGAAATCTCAGTTCGACAGCTATTTGTTAAATTTTTGAAGAAGCTTTGAAACACAGAACAGAAGCAAAACAAACTTTCTCAAGAGAATGACTCCACTGTACACGCTACTGAAGCATTTTGCAGAAATACAGGTTCTTGGCTGTGGGGGACGGCAGCTGGACTGCTGGTAACCTGGCATTGGTTGAAGACATTGACCTTGACAAATTCCCAGTGTACCCTTAAGATGGGAAGTTGTGTGCACTGAGTTTGGACACGTTTGCGGAACTTTCTCCCTCAACATCCGGGGGGATGAGCCCAGCCAGAAGCTGCTAATTGTTACCCAATTAGAATGTGAAAAACAAGTGTTTGACCTACAAGCAAAGGCCACGCTACCTTCTTCTAGTACCTTCGACTATGTATAAAAGGCACACCCTTTCCGTAATAAAGGAGCCATTTTTGAGCCATTCTAATACCATTCAGTTGTGTCGTGTCCGTCTCTACAATGACACTTGGCACACTGTAAGTTTAAACAACCTCCCAGGGCACGAGCAGTAGGAACACCCTATTTTAGCGTTAGAAAGTGTCACAGATTTTTAAGTAAAGATACAACGACAGTGCTTCATGGCCCATAATTACAGATGCTGGCCAATGCGGTTGCATTGCCACCTGGGCATTGGGCCGTGGTTTCTCTCGTTCACTTTTTGGTCAGTCCAGTCAGTTCCACACTTACGCATTAATAACTGGGATTGCGCAGGTGCCAGTCTGTGTCACCATAGCACCCTTTGTACTGGGATCCTCCACCTCCGTCAGGAAACTTCTTGGAATTCCTGTGCTCTCCTTAATTCTGGGAACAGGCTCAAAATTTCTGTCCTGTTGAGAAAACAAATGCAGACAGAGCTAATCTTAAGCCTTAAATTACATTTAAACTGTTATTTTAAGCAGGAAATGCCTTTTCCTCTCCTTTTGCCTGGCATAAAAGTTGCCCAGTGAAAATATTTCTTTTTCCTAAATGAATATAGCCAGGATGTTGCAAAGGCTTGAGCTGTGTTTTGAACTCAGTCAACATCCTTCAGCTTAAGGCTGGGTTCCTTAAGGGTGAAATATCCCTTTGCTCACCATCCATTCAGAGAAGAGACACAAACCCACACACCCTCCGAAGCCCAGCTCCGAGGGAAAGCTTAATTCGGGGCTCTGAATCAGTCACTGGGGAAACTTATATTCCCTGTCTACACACTAAGGTTGAATTCATACCTCATGCATCTATATTCAGTGGCTAATGTTAAACGGCAGGAACACTCCACCACAGACTTGTGCAGTTAAAGCACTCAAATATTCAGTAGACAGGGTCAACAGAAACATCTTGAGTTTATACAAAATGCTCAAAACTATGAACTGTCATTAGAAAGAGATAAAACCAGAAAAGTTTCCAATAATACTGAAATACATAAAAAGCTGCATGGAAGTTCACAGATAAAGATACATGCAATGTCTGTGACCTAGAAAAAAAGAAAATATTACATTTATAATTCCAGGCTTCCCTTGAATTTTGAAGGGTTTTGCAACACTGCCATGTAACTTCTTTATTTCACCCCAAGAGAAACAATCCTTAATGTGCATGTTCATGTGCTTCTCACATAACTGACAAGGTAAAAAAAATCAAGTAACACTGGAAACCCCTCACACTCACCCCAACTGTTGGGCAGTTCCTTATATGGGGGCCAGGCTGTCCACAATGAAAACAAGTGTAGGATTCTGGAAGTTTCTTCATGTAACTACAAGTGTTTTGGCAAAAAAAAGAAAAAAGTTGTGCATGTGTCTCTCTTTTTAAAACGAACTTCTCTACAATTAGTCCATAACCTTCAAAGAACAGATTTGGCATTGTCCACACTTACTTGATTGGGTCATACTGAAGGCAAGACTGTATCATCACAGCTTTTATTTTATCTTCTTCGGAAGCATTGACTTGGGTCAGGTCAGCAGTCTGTTTAACAGGTAATATTTGCACACACATTAGAAACACATTTAAGTGCACACGACCAAACAGTGCTGCTCTCTCAGTCCTGTACAGAGCAGCACAACATCGCTGAGGCTGCAAAACACCAGCTGCTCATATTAAGTACAGTTGTCGTGAACGGGTTCCAGGGGGTGCTGACGCCCTTGCATGATGTGTCTGTTCATCTACTTGAAAAGAGGATTCTTGGGCACTCAAAACCTTGGGCTCTGTTCAAGACTTGTGTAACCAACCCAATTTTCTTCCAAGTGGCATGAAGTTATGTGTAGAAAGAATGCTACTGTCCATTACTTTTAACCGATTTTTAAGCTCCAGGCTCTGTGAAGCAGATATCCATTTACTGAGAAAGATATATGCAAATAACATTATTTACATTTTGCATCCCACAACATAAGACACACAACAGAAGAGCTGGGACACAGGAAGCCCAATCTGCAGGTTTTTCCAGGTGACCGTGTCCTTTCCGCACACAAGGTGTAAAATAAACCTTATGCAGAACTAGATCTTCAAATTACTGAAGCCAGTTGATTTTTTTTCCAAGCAGTATTTGTGTAAACGTTTTTATTTCACACTAGTCCAGGTACAAGAAGGGTCTAAGGAAACGACTGTAAATGACCCGGACCTTCGAGCACCTCTCGTTTAGATCAGCCACTCACGGTTGTTGGTTTTATAAGCATTCATGCAGGAAAACAACCAACTACTTTCAATATTTTATTAAATGGTTGTTTCGCACAGTTCTTTCTCAACAGTGACACAACCCAGATCAACATCCGTGAAATCATTTCCACTAACATTTTACAGAAAACTTTACAGATACTGGACTAATCTGTTTGAACTGAAACAGTTTACAAAACACACCCAAAAGCCACACAGCATTACTAGGAATACACTAAAATTCAAATATGACATTCAATACATAGTAATAGTAAAACAGGAAAAAATATCCAACACATTGCGTCCATGCTAAGCCAGTCTGTACTAAAGAGGCTGAAGTAACAGTTTTGAGCTGCTTTACGTTATGTTCCTGTATTTTTCTGAAATACTAAAATTTCCTTGAAAGCTTAAATGTGTATGCCACTTGGACAGGTTTTCACAATTTAGAGTAAAACTTCACCTGAGCTAAGGACATGTCTAGGGACACCACAAACAGAGAGCAGTTTCTTTTGGTGGCTACCTTCCAAACTAATTTTTTTTCCCAATTTAATTTGTGCAGCGAGAAAGGGAAGAAGTTACCAGTGGGAAGAGGCTTCTCTTTCTCGGAAATTAACAGAAGAAAGAACTAGCATTAGGCCCTGCCTGCTCTAATCTTTGTTGCTTTAAAGACCGGTAATTTAACTGGCAAGCACTACACCTTTTCAGCAAAGGTATCCCCTAGTGCTTTCCCAGACAAGGTTACCACGCTGGAGCGAAAAAAGCAAGCAGTTCCAGAGCAAAACATGGTATTGCAACAGTTTCAGAAGGTCACAGCTGCTAAGAGGTGACACTGTGCAGCAGTCCAAGAATGGATCTGTAAATATAGTGACTAGAAATTCAAAAATAGCCATACAATTGTCCGTGCTGCAGAAACACTTTGACTTTGGCTGTTGCAAACTCCCATGAAATGTCCGTAACTTACAGTCAATTAAATTCTTCTGTGCAATTGTGCTACAACTCCCGAAGTGCTGCTTCTTTGTGTCTTGGAGATGAGTAATACTGCAGCACTACCCTGGGGCTGATAAAGTCCTCCCCTTCTATCTTTCCGAAGTGAGATCTACTCTTTACGTGATAGTATTAAAATACGCACACTTTTTAAATCAAAACCAAATGCTTTAAATTATTAAAAATTAAATTTTGTTGACATTACTACAGTTATCCAGGTATAGATCACACTATAAGTATTTGACAAGAATATGTGTACCTGAATAAGCTGGGCCAGAGAAACAGATGCAGAAGATTCACCAATCTGTTCACAAAAAATTAAACACATATTCAAGCTCTACAATAAATACACAGCAATAGTTGACCTCTAATGTAGCCTTAAAGTCTGCACTTTATCCTCTGAGTGTCACTGACAGAGGCAATTCCAGCCTAGTGGCATCTGGATTTGTTCAAAGCAAAGTCCAAAGCTATGAGAGCTTAAGAGTGCTGAAGAGGTTCATGAGAAGAAACTAAAATAAACAAACCCCAGACTTGACAGTCAGTGTATTAACGCCCATTTCAAACAGAGGACTAAAGAGAAACTAGTGCAGAGCAACTGGGAGAGGAGACAGAAAATAGGAGGAAAAGGCTGCTCTTGCTGCTGCAGGGCTACATTTACTTCACAGTGTCTTCCTAACATGCGGTAGCTTGTCTGAATCAGAAATTCAGCCACGATGGATCACAGTTGTGCTCTGTGGTGCTAAAACAAGGGTCACAACTCTCTGCATTTCTGCAGCATCTAAGGACAAATACCAACTAGAGATCCTGGCAGTTACTGAAATAGGAATACTGGGTCCATTTTCTCGCTTGGCTGTGGTAACAGTGGGGCAGCAGCAAAAACCTGCAAGAGCAGGACGACAGCTAATGTAAGAGCAAGACCACGAAGCTTTGGTACATCCTTTCAAGGAAACGAATGTTATTTTTTTCTGCTTTACTCTTCAACAATAATTGGCAAGCTTTCCAGAGA
>NW_009734645.1:2277-29038 GCF_000703405.1 Apaloderma vittatum | reverse complement strand
GCTCTGCCCAGCCCTGCCGGGCGCCTGAAAAACTCGCGAATCCGCCCTCCGAGCCTGCCTTCGGCCCGGGGAGCTGCTGCACCCTGCGGAGCTTCCCAGAGAGCAGTGCGTTAAAAGCTCTTACGGAGAAATTAGCAAGCGGCCAAGGGCTAAAGCGCTGGGATGTGCCTGGCTCCGAGGCAGCAAAAACTCTCAAGGCGGGGGATTCAGTTTTGTTCTGCGGAGCTGTTGTTTTCTTTTGGATCTGAGATACACACAAGGAAACTGTATTGGTTTTTAAGCATTTGTAACCTCTCTCAGTGAGCAGCCTTTGGTCCGTTGACAATTTCAGGGGCGTAGGGCAATTTTCTGCACAGTTGTCCCCTGTGTTCTTGCTCCTGGCTTGCGTAAAGTTCTGGAAAACTTTTATCTAGTGTTTCTTACTCTGTAAATTATGGTGACATTAGTGAGGCTAGACTGTAAGAAATATGTGTCTAATGGATGTGTATCTAATGGTATTCTAACATATTTTCTAAATTGCATTATGTTTTCCAGGAGGCTTCACCAGGGAATAATTTTTCTCATAGACTTGAACTTGCACAGTTTATCCTGGTTTCCCATAGCAGCAAAGTTTGCAGGAATGTAAGTATCTCTACTATTCTTTCCTTCTCTTTAAATTTGTTTCATAAAGTAGAAGTTTCAAAGCCCTGAAATTTCCATACATTTCTGCAAAAGTAAGAAAGAGACAGAGAAACTCTATTAGTGCTGTTACCCAGAATAAAGAGCAAAGTGTAAACCCTTGATTGGACATCAAAGTGTGCACTTGAGAGCGGCATAAGTCCACAGAATCACCGTCTCCTTTTGATGTGCTACTTGCAAAATGACATGTTATTCTTTCCTATGCATGCAAAGAGAAAGCAACAAAAACCGAACATCACAGGTCATTCTCACACTGGTGCAATTTCCTAACTTCAGTCATGACAATACCCTGGAACTGTTAGAATGGCATCTGGGCTGCCTTTTTGATTTAGAGTGTTCTATTATCATTTCCTTTTTACAGTTTATTGTAGCAAGAAAGACCCTGAATATCTATGATCCAATATTTTTTCCTCAGGAATATTAATATTCTTATTAATGTATAAAGAATTAACTTTCCAGACAATTAATTTGTTCCATAAAATTCTTTCATGTAAAGCCAAATACAGATATCCATGTTCCTAATGGAAAATTGACTTTCAAGTCATAGTCATGTCAGCAAAACAATTTTAGAACAAAATTACCTATTGCCTATAGGTAGTAGAGAAATCTTGAAATCAGTTCAGAAAAAAAAATGTATCCAAGTGAAGAGTGCAAACAAAACCATGTACCAGAAGAGGTGACACATTTTCAGAAGACTGGGAAAGGAGCCACCTGTATCAAATCATTCTGCATAGTTTTAATTAGTATTTAACAATATTCAAATCTTCTGAACCACAGGTTTGCAAGTCGTGATATAACAGCAGGAACATGCCCATACTATATGCAAGCCCAAATAAGTTATTCCTATATAACCATACCCCTTCCCCTTGGTTCTTTTAATATCTTCCTGCCTACACTAGTTGTCTTTATGAAGTTTTTCTTAAAGTCTCTGTTCTCTGGCAATTTACTTTTTTTCAAGTGATGGGGAGCTAAGGTTTCCTTGCCAATTAACAATTCAGTCAAACCCATCTGACTTCACATTTGGTTTTATTTCATCTTCTCAATTTCATCTGCCTTTGACTCCTTGAAACAATCCAGTTTAGCCTGAAGATTTTTTCCTTATTATTAATACAATGGCTCATTAGATTAATCTCTGCTTAGAATTCATGTCCTTCTCTCTCACCTCTGAGAGACAACCACTGAAAAGCAGCCTCCTCTGATGTGTATTTACCAGCTGCTGAAGGTCACCTTCTGAAAAATTCATTTCCTTCCTCAAAAGTCAAGATTCAGGATGGAAGGATTATCTGGTCCTTCTCATTTATAGCTTGTTGGTTTAGGTTTGAGGGGGTTGGGATTTGGGGTTGGTTTTTTTTAATCGAAGAAGATTTAGAAATGCTTGCTAGAGTTCAGTGTTTGTTATTCAAACTGTGCGTGCCAACGTGTTTGACAAAGCAGCTGTGCTCTGGAAATGATGACATTTCTACCCTCCTGGGCTGGGAAAGAAAACTTCTGTCCAGGCTCCAAAGATCTCTAGTGACATTAAAAGAGATTTTCATGAAGTGGAAGGCAAACACCATTAAAAGCTGTAATTTTTGCTTTTAAGAAATTATGCATATTTAACAGGACGTCTTTGAACTCGTGCCACCTAAGTAGAAAAACAAACAGCTTTTCTGAGAATTTGAGGATTATTTTACATGAGAATTTAATTTGTTTAAATAGAAATGAATATGGATGAGGATATTTGAATAGGTTCAGTGTGTTCGTCAGTCACAATTGCCAAGTAGGGACTAATCTTGGTGATTAGTAAGGGTAGTGATAAAAATATGCTTGTATCCAATATGCCTCCTGATTGGCAGTTTATCGCTCTTAGAGGACCAGATGTCAAAAGCCATATGCTAATATTCAGCACAGAACAGTCCTCTGGTTTAGGCTGTAAAATACACCATCGTCGGCACTGCTGAGCAGTGAACGAATGACAGCCCTGGAAGACAGGAGCTCTACCAGGCAAAAGGAGCATTTGCTGCAGCAGTTGGCAGAAGGGTAGCCAGGGCTTCTGGGGCTGCTCCGGGCTCTGCTGCCCGCTCCCGGCATTTTACGGCAATGATCAGGGAAGGGGAGATGCAATATTTTACGTAAACTGCACTCTATGCTGATGTAGATTAGGAATTATTTTCTCTTTATACAGCACCTGGCACAGCGTGGTTCTCCTCGTTGCTGGAGGCGCAGCAATGGAGTTACTAAATCAGAATCTAAAAGCGCATTATGTGAAAAGTGCATTAAAAAAAGAGTGGAAAATTTAAAAAGACCTGCAGGTATCAATGTCCTGTGTTTATATAGGATTTCAGTCCATGATCTTCCTGAGCTGAGAAAGTTTGCATTTTACTGGAATGACAAGTTTTGAATACAGAATTAATAGTGAAAATAAATCTCTGTTAACTGATGCCTTTAAAGGTAGTAGTATAAGTGGAAAAAAAAGGAAATAAAACCCAAACAAACAAAAAAAAACAAAACAAACAAACAATCCACAAATATGGGTTGAACCCTTGAGCTATATCACTTATGCAGAGGCCAACTTTGCCTTCAGTTAAATCTTCCAGCCCCCAAAGTCAAAGCGGCACTAGGGTTTACTGAAGGCAGTATTAGGCAGTTTATTCTGGTACCATTTTCCATGTGCTGAATATATTAATCACGAGAATTAGGGGTAATGCTAGCCATAATGTTAAGGAAGTAAGTGCCAAAGCCATCAGCACTCACTTTCTACCTGATCAGGTTAAAGGGGCAGCAATGGGCAGGTTTCTCTCCCTACGAGCCAGGCTGCAGTGATCTGGAGAACTGAAGTGATTTCCAGTCTCCAAACACTGCCAGCAATAAACAAACCCACCAAACTGTTATTAAAAGCAATGGTGTTCTGCAACGCACCGCTGCAATTTCCTTAGGATTATCCTGGAGTTTCAAGTTCTTCTGATTTGCTATTTTCTGAAGAAAATACTTTTCTCTTTCAAAGATCAGTTGGACCGAACTGCGTTCAGAGTTCTTAAAGGTTGTTATCCTAATTTTACATCTCATTCTCTTGTACAGAGACTAAGATAAGCACAATTTTGTGCCTGCACAATTTTGTCTCCAATTGCATCTATGGCTATAGCATAAATGAGAAGTCTCTTTGATTTATCTCTATTTCAGGCTTTCTTTTGATACAAGATGAGAATAAAAGCCTTACACAAAAGATCACGAGTTCTTTAAGGAGAATACTTGCGTTTCTATGTGTTGCAAGAAGCTTGAATTTCAAAATTTTGGGGACTTGATCTAGAGTATATTTAAATTGCAAAAGAAGATAGGCAGTGATATTCCCACTCTTGTACAGGTGTTTTACATCTGCCATGAGCTTCCCCTTCACACTAGGGCTTTCTAGTACTCTCTGTCTCATTCTGAAGGAAGAACTGACAACATGCTCTGGGAGAAGATGTTAATCTAGGTCTTAGGATATTCCTCCCTGTTTCTTTTTTCAAATCAGCAATATAGTGAGGTCATGCATTTCTCCATAACATTCCTCCCATTTGCACCATTTTATTAAATTCTTTTCAGGAGTTGTGTAATCCCACACTGATTAGAGAGGGCTTAATAGACCATCACATCTTCACCAGCTTCATCTTGTGTTACTTGTGGTGGGTGTGTCATGCACAGGGAGTACTTAACAGGAAGGAGCTCAATGGGGGAAAACAAGCTCCAGGAGGCAAATGGGCCTGTGTATTCGCAGGAGACAGAAATGTTTGAGGACTTGGGTGTGTGTTATATGATCACAATCCTTAGTACATGGATTTTGCCTATCTTATTATTGTTTTTATCCTCGTTGGGAGATGGAAGGACTTGGGCTGCAGAGGGTGCTGTTGGAACAGGAGGTACTGATCACTGAAGCAGTGCTTCTGGGGTTGTGGTGGTGGAGGAATGAAGGAGGCTCGTAATGGGATCTGCAGGCAGTGTGCATACCCCTGCACCCCCTTTTATAGTGAGATAAGGAGAACTTGCAGACTGTGCTATCAGGAAACCATGTACAGAGCAGCACATAGAGGTATTTTGAAACTGGTTTGGAGCCTGCCAACTGAGAAATGCAGGCAGAATTGGTATGCAAACCTTGTGCCAGACTATCAATGTGCTCTCCAACACTTTAGCTTTAACATACTTCTTGAGAGCTTCTTTAATATTTCACTAAAAGCTTTGATAAGGTTCAACTTTGGTAAGAATGGGAAGACTTGCCTGCTGTCTTAGGCTGGTGAGTAGTCTGAGCTGATCTGGTGTATTTGCAAGAGCTAGTTTTGTGCTGCTTGAATTTTCCCAGGGTTGTTCTGTCTGGTAGTTTTACTAACTGCTTTTTTAGTACTGTATTATAAATCCATTAACTAATTCAGTTCTGGCTGTAATATTGACTTGGTAAGTAGTGTTAAACAGTCCAGGTTTTTAAGGATAGTAGCTAGATTGAAAAGACTAACAAGACTACAGTCATTTCTAAAAAGTTCTTTTCATGAAGTAGTACCACTTGTAGTTTGTTTATTTGTCTTACAAGTGAAAAAAATCAGCCAGGCTGAAAATTTGTAATGCTTTATCTGTGATATAAATAAGAAATGTTGAAGCCTTCTCCTATGTATTACATCTAGTCCCTTAATGAAATCATCTATGCTTAGGATGAGCCCTATATGGACACAGAAATTTTTCTTGTGCACTTTGCTAAGGTGATCAAAGTCAATGACTTAATGACTCCAGAGCATTGCATCTCAGCAGAGTCTTGCAAGTGATTTGCAAAGTTGCTTAATATCTTGTGGTGAATCATAAAAGATTTGCCCCTTTAATCACCAAAATATTTGTAAGAAGCTAACTGAAAAACATCAGCTTTCAAGATCTAAATGGTTGAGAGACTTCTGAATGATCCTGCTATTAGGCTGGATCAAACTTTTTAAAGAGGTAGGTTTATAGGGAGCCATAACTGCACAGAGATAATTATCTCTAGAGATGTTAATTAATTTCTGCCTTCTAAAAATCACTTGACATTGGACTTAACAAAGATGAAATTTCCCTTTCATTTGTTGTAATGCCATATATTCTGCAGCACTAGCACTAATATAATAGATGTGTTTTATTTTTTCAGCATATACTCTATGCGGTTATCTAATTTTAAAGCTTCGGATGATTCCAAATGTAATGATTCTGGGGAGAAAAATCTCTCAAGTTTGTGTCACTGAATCTTACCAAGTAATACAGATGGTACAAGTTACAACCCTGTAAGCCCTTAGTTTGCAAGTCTCTTGAAGATCACTTCTGATGTCTGAGTCACCTTGGTAGGTTGAGAGAGGATGGTGCTTGCAGGAGAGTTAGTCAGGGTCCATGTTCTAAGCTGACTTAGACTGGTGTGACTCAGGTGATGTGGCTGAGACTTTCTACATCTATCTGAAATACAGTGCCTGGCTCGATTCGCAGCTAAACCCAGAGCCTCCTTTGTGATCATGTCAAGGTTGACTTGTGTCACTTTCAGGAGCCCAAAGGAGATAATTTCTTCAAGGAGAGCTGGGGTATTCCTGTTAGCTGGAAGAGGCTGTGGCTAGGACATCGTCTCCAGAGCATCTCCGGATGTTCCAGAGATGCACTGGGCTGTGCTGGGCCAGCCAGGCTCCTGACTGCATGAAATGGCAACGAGTGAAGACAAATGACACTGGGCAGTGGGATGCTGAGCTCTGTGTGTTTCCCTAACATGGCTTTTGTGACTGAAAACAGCATTCTGGTGTCCTGAGGGATGCCTACCCAGTGTAAAACTGAGAGCATGCCTGGGTGTTGCTAGGCTTACCTTTTGAATGGGCTGCTCTGAAAAATCAACATAGGCTGGAGAGGATGTACTCTTACCATTTTCCTAACACCTTGATGTCTTTGTACTTTAAGACTTTGTTTCCTGACCCTGGCATCACTCCTCACATGGTCTTTTGCAAAGCAGCTGTCGCCCATCACAGGGGAGAAGCAGATGGAAGCTTTGGGCTGCTTCACTATTTAGATATAATACTTTTTTTTAAAAAAAGGACTTCTGTAGCCAAGAGTGGCTTCTAGCCAGGCTGGAGGCCCAAACATTTGTTTGCACCATATGTGACCCAAGTGCTTAGCTTTAAGAAGTGCCCAAGCTCAAAGAATGGGTACAGAAAGAGTTTGTTGTCAGTATTCTGTGAGAAAGGTGTGATGAGATGCTCAGCTGCAGGTAGGATCTGTGTGTAAGAGGAGGTGGTGGAGAGCTGGCTTCTGTGGGTGTCTTTTAGGTGTTTACTTCTCCCCAGATACTCCATAGGGAGCCTTGGCAAACCTGGGTAACACTTCAGTCTCCCTCTTTTTTCTATGTATTTAGAACCAAACATGTCAGAAACCTGAATCCTTTCTAATCTTCTTATTTTGTTGTGCTTAACTTACCAATTATCCTCATGGTCTGTGTAACCTAATTGTAATAGCAATTATTTAAAAATGGAGGAAGGAGACAGTTTATCTATTGGCTCATTCATTTTGATTTCCCCAAAGTATTACTAGAGGCAGTATCTTCCCAAGCATAGCTTTTTGGAGGCTAAAGAAAAGTTAGAAATGTAGAAATACCACTAGAGCTCAACTGAATTACTTGTGCTAAAATAGTCCTTTTCTAAGCAAACTCTTGAAATTACCCCTGCACTCCGGTAGGGTGTTCTGAATTATTACACTTGCAGCTGTAATTTAGAAGTGCAAGTACTTTTTTTTTTTTTCATCTCTCAATCCCTGCAAAGCTGTGTCTAAAATAATTCCTGAAGCTTTTGGACAGTCTGAATCGATCCCAGACTCAGAGCAGTCTTGAAATCCTTTACAGGTCCCCTTGCCAGCTGCTGCTCCTGAAATGGCTGGAGTGGCCATCTGTCATTCTTAAGCCTACAAATGTCAAATAGGATAAAAACAATCAGGAGAAGGCTGCTAACTCTTCCCAGCTGTATCTGTCGGTTGAATGAAAAATGACCTTTCCCTATACATCTGAGCTGTGGGCAGTCACCATCGATGCCACTGGTGTGCTTGGACTCCCAGCTCTTCTGCCTCGACTGCCCCAGGTGTGCTCAGAGCAGAGCTGTCTGCTCCTGTTCCTAAAGTCTTCTCCCTTAGTGAGGGAAGCATAAGGAGATGGGTAGACAAGGGATTAAATTTTAATGCTTATTGATTCCACTGGCTTTTCCTCGCTCCAGCTAGGCTGTTTCCATCCTACCTGCACTGGGAAGAGCTTGAAGTTGAAGCGTTCGCACATTAGGTGGTGCTAAACTCTAATAAATGCAGGCAAAGGGGTTACTGGAGCAGTTACTGGTCCTCATTGCTGCACTTGGCACGGCTCCGCACTCATCCTCATGCCAGGAATGCTGCCCTGCAGCACCGATAGCCAGGTCAGAGGCTTGCCAGTTTGCAGTTAAACTTGCCATCAAATAGTTCTAGATAAAAAGTTTCCTGACTACTTTATTTTCCCCCTCCTTAAAACTGCAGGCAATATTACCAAATTTAGGAACCTTAATTTAATTTTTTGTGACTTTCCTACTCTTAGGGCTGCTCCCAGGTTGGGATGAGTTGCTGTAGGGGATATATTTTCTGACCTACCAGAGCCTAACCACTCTCCCACCCATTACCAGAGAAGATGATCCTTCTTGCTGCTTCACTGTCACCAGTTGCAGCTACAACTGATCTTCAACTCTAGCCCATCAGACAGTGTTGTCCTAAACCCAAGTACAGGGTTGAGAGGTCAGTCTTACAGATTGATCCTACCATTTCCAAAGCCATGTGCATTTAGGACTTTTGTGTACCTACTTCAGTCCCTACAAGACTGAATATGTAGATTCTGCTCGTAATTGAAAGTTTTGAATGGATGAGGGGTGAAACCTTATTTAATGAATAGGAATATGAAGCTATTTGTGTTGTTGTCATAGAGGATCCTAGTTACAGAAGCTGCTACTGAACAAAATCTACAACTGTCATTCACAAAACTACTCTGTATTGACATTTTTAATAACTCTTACAACTCTTTAATAACTTAGCTATCAGAGAAGGTACATGATTATAGTGGGAACAGGGACCTCTCAGGAGCTGCCCTGCAATTCCAAGTCACTTCTTTGTTACTGCTCTTATAAGCATTGAATGGGAAGTGAAGGCAACAGGTCCCTCTTTTGACAAAAACCCTGTTTCTTCTTGCCACAAACTCCCAGACACTTGAATAAATCACTGTTCTATGTGCAACAGGGGTGGAAAACTTCACAGAATGCTACTTTACTAAGGGCTACCTGTTTGAACTCCTCCTAGCTATATCAGTTGCATTTGAGAGGCAAGATAGTGGTGAACCTGCAGTTGGGTACCCGATAGAGTTAGAGACCATTCTGCAGAGCATGAGGAGAGGAAGATGTCTGCGACCTTCCCTGCATGCTGCTGAGCATAGTTTTTTCCATGCTCTGCACTCCTCTCCTGGTGTGAGATGGAGCAAGGGTTGGCATGGAGTACAATTTTTCAAAGTAGGAGCTGAATCTGTTGTTTCACCATCCCAGCTCTTAGGGTGTTCTACTGTGGCCATTTTAAAGGCTTTATAGCTTATTTGGGGACTGGAGTGGGGAAGTTTTTCAAGAAGTCCGCAGCTCTTTAGCTTTGTTCGTTTTGCTTTTAGTTTGTCCAAGGGTCAAGAGGACTGCAATAGCCCTGTGATCATTAGTGGTAAATTAAGCATTAACTTGAATGTAAATTAGCAGTTGATAGTCTCAAAGAGGTAATGAACTATTGGTTAGAAACTGGTTGTGGGGAAAATGCATAATTCCTAAATATGAATAAGTCTGAGTGCTATGAACCGTATCAGTCTTACTTTTAGCTTTTAAATATATAAGAGAATGAAGTCGGATCTCTCTTGACTTTCTGGCTCGTAGCTGGAGGACAGTACCACTTTGCTTCTGGCAGCCAGGGGGATGTTTGCTCACTACTTGGTTCCTACTTTACAGTTTCTCTTTAGCAGTTTCAGAACGGCTCAGGGGCACATCACCAATGGAAGTACCTCTAGTGCATGGTTATTCGTGGGTGATTTTGCTGCCATTGTGATTTAGAGACCTTGCCAGAGACTTGTGTAGTCTTTCTTAGCATGCAGTCACATAATCCTAGATTGTCCTTGAGGGCAATTCTCATTCAAAGTATCCCAGACAGGG
Organism: Apaloderma vittatum; assembly: GCF_000703405.1. Classification (NCBI taxonomy): domain Eukaryota; kingdom Metazoa; phylum Chordata; class Aves; order Trogoniformes; family Trogonidae; genus Apaloderma; species Apaloderma vittatum. Next base: position 19,184 of record NW_009734645.1, on the reverse strand, counting down.
ATGGCTTCTGTGTTCCGTATGTCTGCAGCACCTGCCAGTTTCCTTCCCATTGAGGCTCCTTAATACAGTCACTAATTAATATTTTACCTCATTCAAAGATGAGACCAGAAATGTTGGAATAGAAAGTTCCAGCTAGATTAGCAAGTGGCAGAGCAGAATTTAGGTAAGCTTCCTTACCCATAAAAATTATCTTCCTAATATTGTATAGTCTGTAACATCTTCTTGCATCTTACTGCATAATCATGGAGCCTTCAGTCAGTGAACGACAGCCTTTCAACCCTCCAGGGCCTGCTTTCTGTCTGCAATGGTTCATGCTGCTGATTTAGTGAGATCTAGACCTGGCCATGTCCCACTCAGCAGCATCCTGTACTGATCTTGAGTCCTTCAACTAATCTTCTGTTTAGAGGGGAAATATCGAATGACAAACCTTGGTACCTTACCTTACTAACAGTTAAGATGTATCCAGGATGAACAGCGTTCCAGAGAGGCCCAAGAGAAGACATCACCTTCCCTCAGTCTCTCCCAAACACAGTACAGGTATGTCTCAGGCTTCAGCTGAAGACTTTCAGTGTCTCTGTCACTGCTTCATTGCTCTCAGAAATCCCTACCAGCCCAGTTATTTCTGAAGGCAGTTCACCCAAGTGCTCTGCTACTGCACGTTACCTGAAACACTTGGGTTCCTCCTGAGTGAAAGTAAAGCAGCAGGGAGTCATCTTTAAGTGACAGGTAGGGAAGAAAGGGTTGACCACCTAAATGCAAAACCATGGCCTTCAGCTGCAGGCAGGGAGGCAGGCGGCATTTTTTATGGCCTGGGATAGAAAAGTGCACAGTAGGTGACATTGATGCAGAGTAAATGTTTCATGAGCTGGCCTCCTGACAGAGTCCTCCCTGAGAGCAAGGAGCTAGCATGGCCGGTACACCCTGAGAGCCTGCAGAAACAGCCCGTGACATCTCCAGGAGCTGAGGTGGCTTTCTCAGGACTTGAGGACCTTCCTCCTTGGCTTTCCATAGCTTTTTGTTAAGTAAAACTGGCCCCTTCTCAGCAGAAGGATGCAGTGCATCCAGCAGGTACTGGACTGACAGACATCAGAGATGGATGGTACTGGTGATGTCTTCAGTGGAAGGTCTGAAAGCCGCAAGGCTGCCTGTCCTGTGCTTGTGAACACATGAATAATTGAATGCTTTGTCAGACTTTGCTTTTATTTTTAGTAGAGTTTTTGCAAATTCTCTATGTGCTACAGATATCTCTCTGAGGAAAAAAAAAAATCAAACTTAATTTTAACATGGCTAGCAGAGTTTGCAAACCTAATAGCCTTGGAAAATCTTTCTCAGTGGGAGAAAAACCCTTGGTTTAGTCCAAGGCTTTTTATTCTGCATCTTATGCTATCCAAGCTCTGTGGTGGCAGGACAAGTTAAGAAAAGTTTTTGTAACAGCTTGCAGTGAGAACAGATGGTGTAGCTAAGGAGTCAAAAAAACAGGGGTAAGAAAACAGGTGATATCTCTCTCTGTAAGATACTTTGGCTGGTTATTTAAATAATGTCAGACATTAGGGTATTGTTTCAGTTTCCTGGTATCTATTACAGATGTCAGATTATTATTTTTTTTTAGAGTAACTAAGTAAATTACCTCACATTCTTCCACAAAATCACTTTGTTCTGGTTACCAGTGAACAGTAATGCATCTTTTCCCCCAACTAATCCAAGTCCCAAAGCCCTTTCATAGTCCCACCATCAGAAGGTGCTGAAAAATCTTTTCCCTGATAAGAGCATAGTGATCCTCACCACTTGTAAATGAGATGTAAAAGTCAGTGCTATGTTTTATAAAGTCACACTGAATAAACTGAAATAATCTGGCCAGAGCACTGAGTTTAGAATGAAGAAATGAGGCTTGGAGCAGGGAGGAGCAAGGATTAAAATGCCAATACTGCTTGGCAAGGGGCTCAACGTTTGTCATATATTCTGTAGAGAACTTGAGCAGGATCTTAGCGTGCTCGCCTGGAGATCAGCGGTGCTACTGCTGCGCGTGTGAACCCTTGTGTGACCATTTCTCTGGTCTGGCCCTGGGCAGCTCCCATGGCCACTAAAATCGAGGAGTTTTCTCCCCGTCCTGCAGCGGAGCCGCCTGCGAGCTGCCTCCGCCGCAGGGTGTTATGATAGGACTCTCCACTTAGTGTCCTCACTCACTTGCTTTTTGGATCAGCTAGAAGAAGGCAGGGCTCTCGTCTCCGTAAGAACAGGGGCTAAAAAGCAAAAAAGACTCGAGTATCCTCTTTTCTTCATGTAATGAATTAATCTGCAAAATTCAGCCCGCTCTAGCCTCTGACCGAGCACCTTAGGGTTGGCAGCATCTCTTCTGATGCCTTCAGGATGCAACCGCTACTTTGTAGACATTGTAATCTGCATTCAGGGGCTTGGCACCGTTCCTCTGAAGCCTGTGGAGCATGGCAAGGTAATGTAGGGCCTGATACAGAGCTGAAAATCCCTGGGAATCCCTCCTTATCCAAAGAGCACAGCTGTCCCATCGTGGATAAGCAAGTGCAAATGCTTTCACACCGTATCTGCTAATTAGTTACTGGACAGATGGTATTAGTCTCATTTTGGGTCCGGATTCTGTAAAGTGTGTGTGCTTCATGCTGAAGGCAATTCCTCCCTTGCATATTTACTGATAACTAAATGGTCAATTGGGAAACTTCACGTAGATCGCTGTTTATTTTAGACTGAAGGAGAGCTACCTGTCTCGGTTTCTTCAGCTGTCCCTGTTAAGCTAGTAATAGTGTATCTACCTTTCAGCTTCACCTGGCTCATTCATAAAATCTTACTCTCTAGATGTCTAAAGCTGGAAAAAATAAGAAAGATGGAAAGAATAGGGTGTATGCCCACTAGTTCATGTACTACAATCGCCTGCATGTCACAGGCTATTTAATACCATGTGGAATTGCAAAGGAATCTCTTCACACTTCCCCTTTGCTCAGTTCCTCAAATCTGAAATGGATCTCTTTGTAATGAAAATTATTTTAATAATTTATTGCTAATTGTATAACTTCAGTATGATATCTATTGCTCACTTTAAAGAAATGTCTTTGCAGCATTTAAATTATGCAAAAAATGAGTACACAGAGCAATGGTTTTTGCCAGCTTGGACAGAGAAAAGACTGAGCCATATTGTGGATTGGCCCTGGGATTTGACATACTAATTTTTTCAGGAATCTTTCTTTTCTGTTCTTGGGACTATGCAGTCCTGGAAGAAAAAAAAAAATATTTAAAACCTGAAGTTTTAAAGGGATAACATTGTATTTCAGAAGATCTTAATTTTACCAAGCTCCGCTATTTTAAGATCCAAAGCTGGGTTTTTTCTCAGACTTTATACCAAGGCATCTTATCTCCACACAAAAGTACAAATAGGAGAAAATCTAGCCCTTCCACCAGGGATCTATTCCGATGATAAACACTGACTATGGTTTAGACCACTTTGCCTTTTTTGGGGGGGGAGGGGGGTGGACTTTTCTAGTTTAAGTTTGCAGCAAGTTGTTCAAGTACTGCCATTCTATGTCAGGGTAAATTCCAGAGGGATAAAATTTCCTGTTAATGGGAAATATTCAAACACATCAATTCATGAGTCAGACTTTCATCCAGTAATTCCATCAACAATTTAGTACCGTAATAAGAGGATTACCTCCTTCAATTCCCATTCCTGTTCCCCAAACCTAATACTCATCAGTCCAAAGTGTTCTAATTATTTTCTAGGGCTTCTGACCTTTGTCCCATTGAGCATTAATTTGCACAATTGTATCTGACAACATTTTAAATCTGTTTAAATCCAGCTTAATTTGATCTTTCTCCTTTTCTATATAATTCTTGCTTCCTTTTCTTTGTCCAGCCAAATCTCAGGACACGGGCCTCTAACCTGATCCCTTTTTCTTACAAATTGTTAGGATCCAACTTGTGGCTATTGGGAGCTGGTTGGCAGAGCTGCTTTTGTGTGCAAGATCAGAACCAGAGCTAAAGAAACAGAAGCATTTATTTCTCCTGGGTGTAGTCTGAGAGCAGCTGGAAGGCTTTGACTGTCACTAGTGTATTAGGTGTGAAATACTTGCTATCTTTAACTAGGTGAATCTCTGACAGCAGAACCTGTTATTCATGGCACAGCAATAGGACTACATCAATGGTCTGATTTTCTGGATAGCCATAAATCATGCCACATTTCTTCATAGAAGAGAAAACCCACTGAGAGAGCTGATTCTATTTGGGTGAGTTGTACTGAAGGAATATTGCTATTTTAGAAATAACCGTTATTGGTTTTGATTTGATGTGGAACACAATAAAGCCTAAGCTGAATTGTGCAGGGTTACTATAATTATTTTGAAAGCTCAGCATGGAAAAATTTGCAACAGCTCATGTACTCACATCAGGAATCGTTTCAATTTTACCCTCACGAACAGTTGTTCATTCATTGCTGATTGCCACAATCTTTTAATCAAGAAAATAGCATGGATATTTTACTCCAGCTGGTAACAGGGGTTGGGAGAAATGTGAGATTAATTTTACAAGCTGAATTTGAGAACCAAATTTCTTCAAAGTAATGATACTTGCTGAATAGAAAGAAGTAGCTTTAAAGCTTCTTTAAAAGGAAAGATGGTGTCAAATTCAGCCTTTAAGCAGTGTGTTGCAAATGCACTCCAAACCTAGAAGCAGCTAGGGGAAGGTCTGTGTCACGGGCAGCTCTTCCCCATTGCTCTTCATGTGGCAGCAATGGGCAGGAGCTCTGGTTTGCTTCACCAGCAACACATTATAAATCACTAAGTGAATGAGCCAGCACACGACAAAACAGATGGAAGCAAGGATCTCCCCTTCCATTCTCCTCGTTGCTCAGATTAGCTCATGCAGTGGTTGCTTACTCTTCGGTGTCCAAATCCAGCATCTTACTGAGTACCTTAAAGGCTGGTGTTATTTGACAACAAAAAGGTGGACAGACAGCTGCAGCTGGCTTCCCAGACAGGTGGATACAGGGATGGGATAAAATAAAAAATCTTTTTCTGTGTTCTCAAAGTCCCATATCCCTTGCAAGCTACCCACCATCACAGTTACCTGGAAAGGAGCTTTCATTACCTTCCCACTCTCAATGTGGAGGAGAGGAGAGGAGAGGAGAGGAGAGGAGAGGAGAGGAGAGGAGAGGAAGATAGCCAAGAAAATCTCTTTAGGTGATGTTGTCATCAGCTTTTGTGTTAATTTTTCCCCCGGAAAATGTTTGGCAGAAAAGTGTTAGAAGGAAAATGTTTGAGTTAAAAGTGTTAGAAGTATCTACTGAAAGCATGAGAATTCTTGATGAAACCTGTTTTGAAGGTTCCCACCCCAAAAAAACACAGACACGCCTTTTCAATAGACAGTGGTACTTATGGAGGAAAGAAACCGAACTTTCCTGACCACTGAAATGGGACACCCTGCTTTGATAAGTGTTTTTGTAATCTAGTAAGCAGAGAAAAAACTGCATCAGTGATGTATTTTTTAACAGTGAAGTGACACTGTGAAGTTATGTACAACTTAGGAGCTCTTCCGTCAGTATAAAAGGATATGGCCAAGATGCTTTAGCCTTTCCAGGCACAGGTGGAGTGACTCCAGATATCAAAGGTACAGCTGAGAGGCTTCCCTCCTCCCTGCCCTAGTAAACTCTTGGTAGCTTCACTGGGAATCTCAGAATGCTGCAGAATTCAGGCTGTAGCTAGTAATCATTAAAACAGTAAAAAGCAAATGAGAAATCCCTGGTTAAGAATATCATTGCTACCTGTTTTCACACCTTACTTTCCAGACAGATTGGAATTTGGGGGGTGGTTTTCCTATTGCCTCTTCTGGGATACTAATAGCAACGGAGAAACATGAACCTATTCAAATTGATCTCTGATACTTCTCATTCATTTGTATATTGAGATTACTCCATAATGAGAAAATGTTTGGATTTGTCATATGAATCAAGTAGCTTTGGAATGCCATACTTTGCCCTATACAGTATCTTCTGTATGGAGGGGAGTATAAATTGACCTCTCTCATGGTGATACTTTCCTCATCTTTTAAGTGGCATGAAAACTGGCAAATAAACCTTCTATAGAAGCTCCCAGCACAAAAATGAATCTGAAATATTTAATCCCCATGGAAACAGCTTATCAGAGATGGAGGATTTCCCCCAAAATCAGATTGTGAGTTTCCGAGAACACATCCTGGAAACGGTGATTTAACATCAAAGCTGAAAAAGCGAGTGGGAGGAGGAGAGAGGAGATTTTGGGGAGGAGGGGGAAATTGACGGCTGGTTTTCACACAGCCTCTGCAGTTTCAGACTCTGAGATCCAGCTCCCGTGGATTTAGTGTACATGTGAGCACTTCCACAGATTTTAAGCACTCCAAGCAGAAGTGCCATTGTTAGGTAATTGATCTGAAAGCAAAGAGGATCGTCTTTCTTCCTTTCAAATCTAAATCCCTCGTTAGCTTAATTTCTTAAGAGAGGAACACAATCAGGTGGTTTTTTCCATCAGTACAATTGAGAGTCAAGCTTTTATTTCTATTTTTTTTCAGTCCCAAAGAAAATTACAAGTTACAAACGAATGCTTACTTTTTTTGGTAGCTTATTTTCTGATCACTGTAGCGCACGTGATGTGTCAGCTCCCTAAATCCATCTGCTCTATATCTGACTCTGTACCCTTCGAAGTATTTTATTCTCAGTCTGTTTTCTCACTTTCTGCTTTCCTCAGAGGTTTTTCTTTTAATTGCAAAATTTTAAAACTCGACACACAAGTACTAACACACATTAAGACCATCTTCTCTTAAGTTAGTGGATGTCTACTTCCAGGCAACGATGCAATACACTCAATTGCTTATGTTATCCTCCAGTGGCAGAAGCAAGGAAAATCTCTCATGAGTGGCCCAGACCACTTGCCACAATCCACAGGTCCCCCAGCTCCTGTGACTCAGTTTATTTTCTTACTGTGACTGAATTTTCCTCATACTCTGTTATGTTTCCTCAAATGTCTCAAGTCATGACATTTGGACTTCTCTTTTCGTTGGCTTGTCTGCTTGAGAAACGCTGCTCAGGCTCTCAAATCATGTAACTGCTCCTGATCTTTGCACAACTGGGGAAGAATGGACAGGTCCCAGCTAGTAGCCCACTCCAGAGCCTTTTATTTCTAGTCTTGCCGATTTGGATCTCAACTGGGGTCTGAGTAAAAACTGACATTACTTGAAAGCTGCTTTTTAAATGAGCTGGCAACTTCTATTATCTAAAAGGAAACGGCTGACATATACCTGGACTTGTGCAATGTATTTAACAGCGTCCCACACAACATCCTTGTCTCTAAATTGGAGAGACATGGATTTGACAGATGGACCACTTGGTGGATAAAGAATTGGCTGGATGGTCACACTTGAAGAATTGTGGTCAATGGCATGATGTCCAAGTGGAGACCAGTAATGAGTTGTGTTCTTCAGGGTCTGTACTAGGACTGGCGATGTTGAACATCTTTGTCAGAGACATGGGCAGTGGCACTGAGTGCACCCTCAGCAAGTTTGCTGACGACACCGAGCTGTGTAGTGAGGTCAACACACTGGAGGGAAGGGATGCCATCTTGCCTGTGCAAACTTCCTAAAAACTGTGCAAACCCAGCATAGGAAATGCGCGGACCTGCTTGAGTGAGTCCAGATGAGGGCCTTGAAGATGATCAGGGTGTTGGAGCACCTGCCCTATGGGGACAGACTGTGAGAGAGCTGGGGCTATTAAGCCTGGAGAAAACTCCGGGGAGAACTTGCAGTGGCCTTCAGTACTTAAAGGAGGCTAAAGAAAAGATGGGCAGGGACTCTTTATCAGGGAGTGTAGTGATAGGATGAGGGCTAGTGGTTTCAAACTTTCAGCCATTTGATATATCATTTTAAATTGAAAGAGTGTAGATTTAGATTAGATATTAGGAAGATACTGTGAGGGTGATGAGACCCTGGAACTGGTTGCCCAGAGAAGTGGATGCCCCATTCCTGGAAGTGTTCAAGGCCAGGTTGAATGGAGATTTGAGCAACCTGATCTAGAGATAGGTGTCCCTGCCTGTGGCAGAGGGTTTGGAACTAGATGATTTCTAAGGTCTCTTCCAATTCAACCCATTCTCTGATATGGAATACTGGAAATTTTAGTGACACATTCTCAACAGAAAATAAACCAGGGATTGAATTAGAATGCAATCTGAATTACTGGAGCATGCTGAAGCACAGTTTTAGATCAGATTAACTTCTTATCAATGCAAACAATCCCAATGTGCTCAGAGACTTTAGATTATTCCTTGGAACCCGGACTGTTGTAGAATCCAAAGGATTACGTCCTTGGATATCAAGACCTGTACAAGCAACATCCTTTATCAGAATGGATTTGAGTGGCAGTATACTGAGGGTGAGGTGGAGCTTCAGCACTGTAAGCAGCTTTGCATGTGTTTATGCAACTATATTCAAGCAGAAGTTCTTAAAACATAAGGAGACTGTGACCCTCAGGTTTGCTTCTTGCAGAGAGGTATTTGTAAAATCATATGGCCTTCCATAAACACCACCCAGTTGTCATGAGCGAGGGGATGGGGGGAAAGGCTGAGTCTCTCCTCACCTAGGCAACATATCGTTGATTTTCCTCTGAAATGTTTCACTTCTTTAAGAACTTGGCAGCAAGCAGAGGAACTATGAAGAGTAGCACAATCCAAGCAGCATCCCCATAAGGTCTCCACGTGGTGTGTGGATGCTGAGCGAGCAGCAACTCTTCAGACTGAAATTATTAGCCTTTCTTTGAAATTGTTCCAAAACCAACTCCGCTTCAGGCACCAAAAAAGGAGTAAATCTGTACCAACCGTGATAGCAGTTTTACTTTCCATTTCAAGACAATCGGGTTTTGAGTAAGGAGTATAAGTGTGATCTGACCTACTGCTTGGCAAATTTACTGAGCTGTGAATAAGTTGTCTCTTTCTAAATTTAGCCTTTCTTGAAGGTTTTCCATCAACTACCTGTAAAACAGTGGGGCAAAAAGCCTTTGTTTCCCTATTTCCCATATGTGAATGAGACAACAGTTCCCCCGAGGCTAGATTTACTGATAGTAGTAAAGCTTGCGGTAGTTTCTGCTTGGGGATTTCAAAGGGCTGCACTTCTGTCTAGTGTAAGTACTCTGACTTCAGCAAAGCTATGAACTAGATTAATATCTCCATGTGGTGCTAGTAACTCCTAACTAATCTTATTAAATTCTTTCCAGACCCAGATCAATATTTGAAATGAACTCTTTCCTGTAATTAATGTGATGAGCCATGATATCCATATTTTAAAGTCCCTTCAAATTTTTCTTTAGTTTTTTATTTTAAAATTAAACTGGTTTAGCAAAAGCAGGGTCGTGATCTCTGTTTGTTGGTAGCTTTGTCATGCCCTTATTAAATAGCCTGTACTGAGTACACATACTAATTCAATGATCCTGCCCCAGTGAATAGATACCAGGGTCTTAAAGACCCTGCATAGGGACACATCTGGCAGTTTAATGGCTTGTGTCTGAAAGGTGTTGGTCAGACCAGCCTGGCAAATGCATGGACTTGTCTCTTAGAGACATAAATGTGTGATAAAGCATGTGGACCTACATGAATTTAGAGAAGCATCATGTCAGTACTCCTGACTCCCACCTCACGCAGTCATGTGTCCTCACCAACACTTGGTCTGCTTCAGCTCTTGAGGGTAGGGTCTACCTCTTGGTGAGAATGGTTTTCTGACACCTGTGTCTTTTGGAGCAAAGGGCTATTCAGCAATCAGTGATGAACTACTATATTGCTAATTGGTGAGGGCATGAAAACACTGGCCTTTAGCTTTATATGCCCTCCAGAAAAATGAGTGTGTGATCTTAGTTCATCAATAGTATAGATGACAGCAAGAATTAAAAGTAACCTTAGGAACAGAAGGAATTAATGCGATAATATCGTGACTCAACTTTCTTACCATTGACCACATAGCTCACGTGTGAGTGCAGCAGGCAGTAATTAATAAACTACAGTTGTGTCTGAACTACAGTTGTGCCTGGGCTCAGAACCACAGCTGACTGGTCAAATGTTGGCAGTAACTTCCAGCTGTAAGCAGGAAGTTGGACTACAGACCTCCACAGGTCTCTTCCAACACGTCTTTCCAGGAGCCTGTGACCGTGTCCAGGAGTCCTGTCATGTTGCACAGTGCACAGATTTTCACACCCTAACATCACAGCAAGGGAGAATATATTGAATATATGCATAGGGAATCATGAGAGAGCTGGAAACTACATCGCAGTGTTGCTTTCTTTTTCTTCATCAGTCTTTAGCACACTTCTTTGGAAAGGCCTCAGCTAACTGAAGGTATCAAGAAGGAGGTCTTGGAAAAGGTTTATGGCTACAAGGACAACAGAAAGTGCAAGGCTGAGCCAAAACACTGAGATACTGGGTGGAGAGCAGAGCAGTCTGTACCAAACAGAGAGATTATCTAGTCTCTAGCGTTTTCCTTGGAAGTCTGAAGTTTTTTCCTGTTTAAAGGGTGAGAATTGCAAACTTCTTTGCTCTTAGATTTAAGGTTTCTCCCTGAGACACAAAGAATGTTACACAGCTTAAAACACAGTACTTGGAATCAGTGAGAAAGTTCTGTTCACCTCTCGGCCAGTGCAGGAGCTGCTAAAGGTGCTCAAAGGTCCAGTGAGGAGGTTCATCCTAGCCCCTTTCATTATTTGAAGTTTATATGGTCATGGAGAGATGAGGAGAGAAACGAGCCCTTGTGTCCCCTCTGTAGAGACTGAAAGTGCTTATCAGCACTTGGTCTCGTGCTCAAGGTTTGGCACAGGCCTAGATTGCTCTTATGCCCAGTTCAGCCTTGCAGCTGATATATGCGCTAGCTTGGATGCAGAGACTGTTTTAAGAACATCTTCCTTCTCTCTGAGGGTGTTTGCGTGCCTTATTGTTCCCCTTGCATAAAGAGGAAGGTCCGATCACCCAGCTTGTGAAAATCACCCCACAGCTATGGCACTTTTGTATTATAATTTCAGCCTGGAGAGCTAACTTGACCAGCGAGAATAGTACTGGCCTGCCAGGCAAATGGCAAAGTCTGCTCTGCGAAGAGCTGCTCAGCTGAGCTGCTGCTGCTGTGTGGGATCTAAGGATGAGAAACCCTTCTTGATCGGGATCTGGGGCTCAGCCTGTGGGCTTCACTGACAAGGACACACGAGCACCACAGTGCCTGCAACTCAATTTGAGAAGAGTGCTCTGCATAGTTTGAATATCCCAGTGTGGGGTGACTGAAAGGGAGCAGCTCCAGGTCTCCTCCTTCCTCCTCATGGGAATTAAACATGAGAGCTAAGTGCTTGCTTTTCTGAAGCTATTATTGGCAACCAATGCAAAATGTCCCTTTTCATGACAAGTAAATGACCTGCTAAGTACAAGCTATAAAAATTCAGGTCATGTTTTCTGTTTCATTAATATGCTGCCTGACAAAGCCTTTGCCTGCTGGGGCTCTCTGCTGGGGAATGGGAGTTAGAAAACCCTTAAGGATTTCTCACTGTCATTATGAGATAGAAAGGCAAACAGGCTTCTAAAGGAAGGAAGGCTCCCAAAAGACAGGCTGCCTTTGTGTCCTGATCTCATGAGCAACCGCAGGAGGAGGGAAGTAATGCCATTTACACATACAGTCCCAGCAGTGTGGGATTCAAATGCTTTTATGTTTCACTAATAGCAGGGCCTGACTGTCCCAAAAGTCAATAGAAAGGTCTTCCTTGATTACAACAGGCTGTGGACCAAAAATGTTATTCGACCACAGAAATGTTTGTAACGTTGGTAAAGAGTGGAAGAAGAGCAATATGAATTGGAAAGAGAATCCAAGGGAGAGTCTCTCTGAAGTGCTTTTTTATAAAAATCATAGAATTGTTTAAGTTGGAAAATACCTTTACGATCATCAAGTCCAACCGTTAACCTATTACTGCCAAGTCCACCACTAAACCATGTCACTAAACACTACATCTACACATCTTTCAAATACCTCCAGGGATAGTGTCTTAGCCACTTCCCTGGGCAGTCTGTTCCAGACCTTAACAACCCTTTCAGTGAAGACTTGTTCTCTAGACCCTTTACCAGCTTTGGTTACTGTGGTCTTTGGGCCAGTAGCATCAAGAACTTACTGTAGACACTTATTCTTTCCACATAAAGGAATCTTCCTGCAAGTGACATCCAAGGTGGGTTCAGAGGGTGCACCACTTCTAGGTGTAACTACAGGGCTTTCCTGTAAAAGATGTGGGGAAGATGGATTAACGTAAAGCTTGATGCTGGATCCAAAGCCTTTTTCCTGTGTGGGGAGTTTGGGCTAGAAGGAATTTGAAGAGCATTAGCTTTTGCTCTTGGCAGTGTTGAGTAGGATGCATCCTGCATTCTCTGGGTTTGCAGGGTGGTACTGATGTGCTGGCAGTGAGGTTGTGCTACCCTACCTCAGGCTGAAATTTGGCTTTCCAACTCCAGGCCAGCTCCCATTCCTCTCACCTGTCCTGCTTCTTCCACTACAAGCCGATAAATTGAGTTTCACGTGGAGAGCGTGGAGACTGAAATGCAGCAGAGAGATCTGAAATGTAACCTGACAGGTCAGTGCCATTCAGAGGGTTATAAATATTTCCTCAAGCCAACAGGTATTTCCAGGTTTGGCATCCAGGTGTCCTGCTAAATCACTTCTTGTCAGAGGTGGGTTTTAGCAATGAGGCTGCTTCATGCCCTCCTCTGTGTTGTTCACTACCATGCACCTTGTTCGCCACAGTACTCTTGCCCAGAATGACAGTGTTCTGGAGCAGCACTATCAGCCTTGTTCCAGGGATACTCAGCCTGCAGTGAATGCATTGATTCATAGCTTATTTTTAAATCCAGAAGGAATTGCTATGCTGATCAGCTCTGACCTCAGGCATGCAGTGGGTGCAGGAGTATTTATAGCTCTGTTTACAGCATTTTGCCCTGTATACAAGCCAATAAGGCCAAGTAAAGAGCAGGGTCCCTGCCCCAGTGTAGGTTTGACAACCACTACAAGCTCAACTGTTTTATTGCGATATTGACCTCAGTAAATGGCAGAGCAGACTAGCCCTGCCAATTCCAGCGCGTGAGGGCAAAGAGCAGTCCATGCACAGGACTTGCTGCACAGATATCTGTGGCCTGTCTGCAGGAGAAGTAGAAATAAGTTCCAAGTGCAAGGACAGAGATCTAGGAAATCCTGAGTCTGTGCTTTAGTGTTTATTCGTCTCCATGCTGAGTTTGTCTTGCATCTTCTCTTGGGTGATCATGTTGTAACCATACTGAAGCAGCCCAAAAGATGCATCAGGTCACTGGATAAGAGTGGCTGAACTAAGCCTAGGGAATAATAAATAGCTCGTTGGGAGATGCTGGAGAAGAGCAGGACAGAGCCACCTCCAGCTGCAGCTGCTACAGCTCTCCCGGTGTAACACTTCTCAATGTTCCCTGCTTTGTATTTGCAGTTGCAGGCTGGGACACAGCATGCTCCGGAGTACCATGGTGCTGCATCTCAGATGTGATGAACTGACCTGCCCAAAAGCACTCCAAGAAGATAAACTCTCTTGTATGTGTGGAACCAGGATCATTAAAATTGAAACAATGCTAAAAGTTACCTCACCTTCCACCTGCCGTGTGCTGTACATCTTGCAGCATGCAGCTAGTGTCCAGGTCACTTGTCTTTCTCCCGTGCCTAATTCTGTTGCCTTAGCTCCTGATGTGTGCTGAGTGTCCAGCCAGAAACCTAAGCATTAACAAAATACATTAACTAGATAATTAGCTGTTTTCCTTCCTGTTCAGTGTCAGATTTCTGCAGGTTAGTGCCCCGTAACTGCTTTTGGACTGCCAGTGTGACGTAAGTTCTTGTCATCCTCTTTCCAGTAAAACAGCAATTACAATATGTGTCCTGTCAGGTTCAAATTCCCCGGAGAGCCTGCCTTTTTCACCAGACTGTTATTTGTGAGTGAACATGTAACTGAGTGTAACGTTGTACATCCCTCAGATGAAATCCCTAAGAGGGAAAGTAATTGCCTTTTTACATGCAGAAATGGTAAAATCAGCTGAAGCTAATGCTTTGATAGTTAAGAGAATCAGTTATTAATATTTCTGCATGGAGGCAGCACAGTCACCGAGGCCTCTGCGACTGTGAATCTCACAGTCTTGCTCTTGGGCAAAGTATATGCAGTCAACTCTAATCTGTTCCATCTCTCCACAAGCAGCTCACCCAGCAGCGTGAACAAATTGCCTGGAAATGTCGTCATCGGGCTTCATCTGGCACTATCTCTCCTTCTGTCTGGGTCATTGATTTCCTCATCTCCTCTGCCTTAAAACTCACATCATACATTAATTTGCAGCTCTCCAGTACTGAAGCAGCTGCACTGTGCCTGCCCTGCTCAACACCAGCAAGTTTCAGCCTCTGAAGTGTCCTTTACTGCTGCTCACACGAAGACCTCCTGCATGTGTCTCAAGTGGCCTCCCTGCCTGCTACATAACAGCATGTGCTCTGCCAGCTTTTGTTTCATCACAAGAGAGCTTAAAGCTGTTCTGCTTTTGGAAATTAGGTAAGATTCGGTCTCCTTCCTACAATGACTCAGTGTGCTGGAAAAATGACTCCTGCCTTATATGAGCAGCTACCATGGAGGTCTCAGAGCTATGCCAGCCCCTACTAGCCACCAGCTGCCCTCTGGAGAGCCCCTTTGCCAGCGAGGGGCTGGGGCTGCTCCATGCTCTGGTCTTATGATGGCTAAATATAGAGTCTATTGATAAATAACATAAATGCGTGAAGGGCACCAGAACCAGCAGTTGTTGCAGAGTTGTCGTAGTGAATACAGCCTTTTCGTCTGTTCTTTCACCAATGTCCCTGTGGCCTTTCAACACCATCCTTTAAATTCTGAGTAGATACCTCTGCAGACCAAATTCATACTCTGGTTGTCACTGCAAGTGCCCAGGATCGGGCCTTTGACATGTAATTCAGCCCAGAGAAATGATTCTGCACGAGATAAAGTCTTGTCTGGCTACTCGCTGATGCTATGGTCACTCTGCTTGCGCCAGTTGGAGTTTATTCCCAGTCCTGATCTGCTGCCATCGTTTCATCCCCAGGTACTGCTCAGATCCTATATTAGACCTGTTTGCTGAGCTAAAGCCAGTGTGTGCAAACTTTTGCCTACTATAGCTTTGCACAGTAGCTCCCAAGGATCTGATCTGGCCAACAGAAACTTACTTGCCTTGTGTTTTATTAGGAGTAATAAAGTCCCACCCTTCCTCAACACTTGTAAAATGAGTGTATTTGACATTGAAATAAGTGCAGGATGGTGAGGACTCAGATGTGAAGCCCTTATTCCTAAATTAACGATGATCTTAATGGGAATAATTCCATTCAAAGGAAGTGTCAGATAAAATGAGTCTACTTTCTTAGGGAAGTGTGGTCTTTTATAAAGCTCTGCTGATCCTTGTCTTTCTAGAAATCAAACTGGTAGTGTCTTTGTTTCGCAGCCAAATTCCTCATCCTAGGCCTGGAGCATGTCCGGAAAAATATTTCTAGAGAATCCCCTGTTATAAATAACCTGGAGGGGGGAAGTATTATATGTATCCTTCCTGAAACAAAGAGCAACAGGCTGCAAAAGGGAATGGAGAAAGGACTGATCTCTTGTACTAAGGAAGGAAAAAAATATCTTGATCTTGAGGCTTATGTTCGCAGTGTGTGCTCAGGGTGAGTCACATGAAAGGCAAATTGAGATAAGAGAAAAGACTCCTGAAAAAAAACACCTACTGATTTTAATCTCTGTATCCCTGCTTACAGGGTCTTTGCTCTAGAAATAAAAGCGCTGCTCTTTCCTATAATGTCTCCTTGTTAAAAGGTACAGCACCACCAGCTTCCCTGAGCTCTCTATGTCCTTGCTGTATGTTTTCTATGTATAAAGCCTCTAGGGAGATTTTTTTCTTTGTGACCTGTTTATAGAGGGTGCTGCGTGGTCAGCCAGCCCCAGCCCTCTTGCAGCTGTTACAGCCACACCATATCCTGTCTTTAGCCACGCTGGCTCTTAAGCAGTCACATGTGAACATTTATTAGGTTTATGTAGTTGCATGTGAGTATCACTAGATGTCCTCTACTGCTAAGTAGCTTTATCATACTCTATGCCAAGCACCGCATAGAAATTCAGTGAAATAAATCTCAGCTGTTTAAGCTGTCTTTTTCTTATAGCTTCATTGTTCCTAATCCATAGATGCACAGCAATATTGCTCATCCATAGCCTGCAGGAGTGATCTGCTACCTCTGACCAACTGGACTTCACGGTAACAGCAAAGCTATTGTATTGGTTTCACGCAGATTTAGAGCCATTTGGTGCATTATTGGAGCACCTCAACTTCTTCCTTTGCAGCTGATTTGAGACTGAGTCATCAGGCAGGACTCGAGCTTTGGTCTCCCTCTGCTCTTCCTCGAATTCAACACCAAAGGTCAAGCTTGTGGGGCTCTGCTCTAGTGAGGTCTGATCTGATGCATGATGGTGCACGCATTGCTGTGGGGTGCGATCAGGTACAGCTCCCTGCTCCAGCACAATGCTGCTGCCCTCCAGGCAGAGATGCCAGCAGCACCTGGGGCTGGCTCATGGGAGGGCCACCATGTGCCCTCCGATCCCATCTCCACCCTCTGCCATCTCTGCTGTGACCTCTTACTGCCCAGCTACGTGGCACCAGCACAAACTTCTACAGGCAAAAATCTTATTCGTTGCACTGTTCTGGAAGAGAAATCTCTGGGTTTTGGGTTGGGTTTTTTTGTGTGCAAACAGTCCCTGCCTTGCTGCCGTGCTGTGCAAGCCCCTGCGCTTGCTTGCGGCCTCCCGCTGCAGACCTCAGCTGGCTTTTTACGTTCCCGGGGAGGGG
>NW_009734645.1:0-2246 GCF_000703405.1 Apaloderma vittatum | reverse complement strand
CCCCAGCCAGCCCAAAGGGCAGCTGCCAGCAAAAGAAGCCAAGAGGCTCGTGCTGCGTTAACCCACTCAGCTTTAATATGGGATAATAAACAGCCACATTCATCTAGCCCTAATAGTGAAATATTATGCTATATAAATAATGCGTCCTCTTATTTAAAGTCAGTTTGCCTGAAGTGTAGTCTGACCTGAGCAGCTCAGAGTCTGTACGGTCACTTTAATCTATTAAGTGAAGCTGAAACAGACTGGAAATGTCGTGTGCTGAAAGCTGTATGGGGGGAAATGCTGGCTGAAATTTTAAGGCACTTTTTTCTTTTAGCTTTGTATTAAGTTTCACAGTTTGAAGCATTGCCCATCCTGCACTCGCTTCCCCCCCCTCTGAGGGGGCTTGTGAAGGGGGGGCTCTGCATGCCACTGCCTCTGCTGTCAAACTGAACATGAAGTTTTGTTTGAGGGCTCCTTGGGGTGACTCAGCAGGATACAAAAATGCACTTAAATAGGAGTTGTATTGTGTAAGCACTCAATCACAGCAGCAATTCCCCTTTAGCAATGTCGTTAACTAATATGCTGTACAAGAAATGTAATGCTGCTCCAGATACTGGCTGGAATTGAAAGAGAAGTTTTTTACTTTCCTCCTTACATAATTTTAATATTTCTGATGGGCAGGAAGATTACTGAGAACTGAGGAATACCCCAGGGATGAGATGTGCAGGAGCCAGGCTGTGGGCTTTTACTCTCCAGTGTTACTGACTTTGGTAAGAAATGCATCGGAGATTTTCAGGTTTGGGTGTCTGAATATTTAGCTTGGTTTGGAAATACAGCTATCTCCACAGAAGCAGAAATGTGCCTGCTCTGGAGGGTGATGTGTTACAGATGCCCAAATACAAAGCTGGATACTCATGTTTAAAGCTCTAAACCTGAAACCTTTGGCTTGCTGGTCCCAGGACTCCTGTGTCCCCAGCATTTGGTAACAACATTTCCACACCTTCAAGGGTGTATACACGACCTGCTATGTTTTGAGACTCACTGATGGGTATCGTTTACCAGCAGTTTTACCAGTGCTGCCCTTGCTTGTGGCAAGATGTGCTGATGGCAAAAAAATGGATTCCTCATAGCCAGCCACCTCCATCACTGCGCTGCACAAAGCTGCTGACAGTCTGCCCTTGGGAAACTGAGGAACCCGTTTAGTCCCAGAAGGAAAATTTGCATCCGGCAGAGGAGTAGAGTTTTGCACTGACTGAATTCACGTGCAAACCTGTGATTCCTGTTGACAGACTTGTGTCTTACAGACCCAGCTGTTGATTCATGTGAACAAAATGCCTCAGTCCTGAGGTTTGGTCAGGAAAGCCTGCAGGGATTCTCCTGGACATGTCTCCTGTGTCTTGAGACGGGATAAGATTAGTGAAGAATTGGCAGGGTGAGCTGGCACGGCCGGGGTAGCCAGATGCACTGTGGCCACTTGCTGTGGGTCTGCTCCCTCTCACCTCCTCATGGCGCTAGACCAATGCAGATTTTGAGGCAGAGACTCGTGTATCTTGTTTGTAAAATGTCAGCGTGCTCCTCTCCACCTCTTATTTACTTGGGAAAGACAGCATGGAGGCTCTCTCTTGTTTCATGCAGGCCACAGCCTGGTGCCAGACAGCCTTGGAGAGATGTTTTCAGGGAGTACGTAATGCTAATTTGGCACAGGAGGGGAGCTGAGGCTGTTCACTTGTCTGTAAGAACCAATTTGAGTCACATACATCTGCTTTGCAAACTAGCGTGAAGGTGGGCCCTGACCCAGCAAGGTAAATTAGCAGGTGCCTAAATGCAGCCCCTCTGGGATGGTTTCGGTGCTGAGCATCCTGCAGGATCTTTCCCAAGGTGCTCCCATGGCAGGACACGGGACACAACCAGTCCAACCAGCCCTTACTGACGGGGATAGCTACTGCCTGCATCCTCTGGGAGGGCAGCAGAAGAGGGAGTTTTGCTCCTGTCAGCTGCAAGGGGAAGGTGTGAGGTGCCAAAGGAGTCTGCAGGCGAGATGTGAAGCGCTGCTTCGGTTCAGTCACCCAGCGCCAAGGGCGCTTTTTTAGGAAACCCAGCCACTGCCCGGGCGTTCCCTGAGGTCCCATCCAGGATGAGCTCTGGCGTTAGGCACAGGTTCTGTTCTTGCGCTAGAAGTCGGTAAGGCTTCCCCGTGTTCGGTATGGGTGTACACGTTTGTGCGCACAGGGCAGCCGGTTAGCGGCACAGCGGCTGCGGCGATC
>NW_009734644.1:47489-88766 GCF_000703405.1 Apaloderma vittatum | reverse complement strand
CTCTGCCGCTGCCTCTGCGGAGGCTTCGTCGGGGAGAAGCAGCCGCTGGAGAGTAGCGAGGAGCTGTGGTGAGGCTGCAGCGTGGTCCTTTTAACATCCGAGCTTCACCTCAGGAACGGACGTTGAATAACTCTGCGGGATAGAGTTCCTCTTGCCATAATTTTAGCCTTTTTCAACGCTTTTAGCAATGGAAAAGATACTTCTACTAATTACTTTTGAACGTAGAAATGAAACCATGCACAGACTGTTACAAGTTTATGTACGATTATAAAATCCACTGAATGCAAGCTGTCCATATAGGAGGCACCATTATTCTTTTGTAGGACAGAAACATAGACTACAACTGTCAACAAACTTCATTGCTTCTGAGGAATTTTTGGTGATTTTTTTTTTTTTACCCAGTGAATGTTTACTGTCTTGAAGTGGCATTCCATCAAATTGCGCTGCAATTAGAGTTTTTAATAGCATGCTGCAACAGCAGCCAACCTTTGTGAGGCATTTACTTTCCACGTTTCAGAACCGAGAACTGTACCCAAGCCTGGGCAGTTTTTTCAGGACTTCTCAACTCTATAATCATGTAATCTGCACGGCTTTTGTCACAGCTATAATTAAGAAAAGATTAAAAAAAACCTACCAAGTGAAGCAAATGAAGAGGTTTCCCTATTTGCTTCACTTAGTGCCTGTCTTACTGTCTCAAGCCTTGCAGAATGGCTGTTGTTAAAATCGTTTTGGTCAACATTTTTAGCTCAATCTACTGTTCTCTTGTTTTCTTTGGTATCTTGGTGATATAGGACTGTATTTATAAATAAGTTGCTTAGTAGCATTCATTAGTGAACAAAACTGTCTACAAGTATTTTGCTTTATGTACAGGCTTGTTACTTTAAAACCAAGTACCACGTTCTTTAATGTGAATCTCAGTTCAGAGACTTTGAAAGCTCTTTCCAGCCAAAAAAGTGCCTCTGTGAGCTCATGTGGCCTCTGGACACCGAGATGTGCTCTTGCCAAGGCTGCCGCTGTTGTTTGTAATTGCCGTTTGTCATCCGTGGCCGCACGTTTTCTAGTTGCTTGTTTCTGAAGGTACCGCAGGAATTCTGACCCTGGCTGTATGCGAGTTGATTCACTCGACCTCATACGTGCATCAGGTCATGGGACAGAGACGGCATCGTCACCACACAGTGGGTGTGCCTCAGGGTGGGGTTTTTTATATCTTCCGAAGCCCAGGATGGAAGTGAGGAGAGGGCATTACCTTTGGATTTTAAATGTCAACCTGTGCAGCGGTGAAGAATATTTTTGCAGGAGGCGTGTTTAACAGGCCTGCGTTCTTTTGTTGTTGTTGTTGTTCTACAGCTCAAGTTTTAACGTCCCAGGACACGTTGTGACTAAGAAAGCCTTAATATTTTGAACCCCAAACAAACAGTTTTTGAATTTTCCATTCAGGCTGCTGAGAGTGTTACCCTGGTTTGAGCCCTAACCCTAATCCTTGACTGTTACTCATATGTGTGATACCCTGTACAAGTGTGAGTTTCAATTTCATGCTCGAGACCTCCTGGCTTGAAAGAAGATAAGAAAAATTCTGTAGGATGAGCACAGTTAATTAATATGGAAGTATGAGAGTTGGGTGGTTTAGATGGGAGAGGTGATCTGCAGTAACAGTTTATTCTTTTTTGGGTCTTGTAATGAACTTCTTGTTCTATTGTTTTACCTGTCTATGAGTCACAGTTTTATAATTTTATTTAAAGCACACATTACTTCATTGTTGTGGGGTTCATACCACAGCCATAATGACTGACAGAGGGTCTCAACGCTTTGGATCTGAGGAAGTCCTGTACTAGTAGACTTAAGTCTATTCGCAGCAGACTTTGAATCTTAAATGTTAATAATTTCACACAATCTTTTCCAGCTATTCAGGTGCATGGTTGTTCTGTCTGTGTGCATGAGTGAAGTTATTTGCCAAACCTGCGTGTGCAGATCGATTTCAAGTACAGAAATGTTAAGTGTCAGGAGTGCAGGACTTGAACCGTAGTACACTTTTTTTTCCTTTCACTTGTAATACTAGCTGCCACAGGAACTTCTTTAGCATTTACTCAGTGCCCTGTTGGTAGGAAATAGTCTGGCCTGGCATAGTGTGGTGAATGCTTGAGGTAACAGGCTGGATCTGTTCTATTCTGTGAACTAAAAGAATAATTTTCACGGTAACAGTGTTGTGTAATTGCAACTTTGATCTGTCAGTGTAATGACCTTGATGTTGGTAGCTGTTACACTGAGATAAATTCAGTCCATGTTTGCAAGACACTTGCGCACTTCAGCAGAGTTGTAGCAAGCCCATATTGTTGAGTCTTACGGATTTGTTCGAAATAGTTGCTTCTTTTAGAAGGTGAACGGTTCAGTAGTCTCATAAAAGAAAAAGAAATTTGGATGGGAAAACAGTTTGGAGATGCGCTACAGGAACTCTTGGAGAAGGAAGATAAGTTGTGTCAAAAAAGAGTAACATAGGAAAATTTGTAACTTTTTTCGGAAAATCAGTAGAATTCCACTTTGGGGGCTCACAGTCTGACATCATCATATAAAATGACAGCTTCACTGACATACAACTGAAGTTCCTAGTTTATCTAATTTTACAAATGTGCTTTTTCCCAACTGTTCAGTGGCGTTACAGGAGCACTTTGTTGTCTGTCATTTTATGTTCTTCACATAAGCGTTTAAAAAACAAAACTCGCAGACTTCAGCTTTTACTTGCCTTTTTTTTTTTTTGCCTTCCTTGGAAAATAGAGAGCAGCTTGTTAAAATAATTTGATGAACTTTTGGAGCCTCGTAAGTATTGCAGTACTTTACGTGTTATTGTAAATCTGTAAACATACGTTAATGTGTTAATATCATGAACTATATGAGACCATGTTCAGAGTGTAGCTGTAATTGTGCAGTGTTTTAGCATTTTTCAAGCCTTTAGCATTTACAAAGTCTAGCAAGAATCAATCGCTGAAGTAATTGGCTACATGGAGCTTGTTTTACTTTGCTGCAGGTTTGAAGGAGGGATAAGGTTAGGAATTCTTTTCTTAAAGTTGGAGGAGCCATTAATTCTTCTGATAATACGGACTTCACCTTGCTTTCGGCAAGCAAGTAACTCATTTTGATGGTGGGTTGGAAGTGAAAGTGTGGATGAGGATTGTAGAATGGTCATTAGTTTGTCAAGTAAAGGGTCAGTGGCTCTCAGCAGCTAGGAAGCAGCACGTAAAATTAAGGTTGTTGGTTTGGTTTTTTTTAGTTTTCAGAAAATGGCTTTTCAGGAGTTAGTGATATCTTGTGCAGGGAGTTATTGTAGATGTGAAAATGTTTTGGGGTCGAAACGTGTTTGAGTGAGTTCACAGAAGAGAAGTCTGTGGGTGTGACTGACTTCAAAGTTGCGACCTCTGGCTCAGGATACTTTTGATTTATAAGTTTTGGGAGATAGGGAATGTTTTCTGAGGTTTCTTCTTCTGCTTTAATGCTGCTCCCAGGGAGCTGCCTGTTTGCCCGTGGTTAGAAGTGGCTCGCTGAGGCTGCCTGAGACGTAGCCACTCTTAGATTCTCCTGAGTGATGAGGTGGCTTTGAGAAATACTTGTTTGGTTGGTTGTTTGAAAATACACTTAGTGCTGTTTTGATACTGTTTTACTTGTGTCAGGGGCACTAGTTGTGATAGACTATGCAGATACTCCAGGTAGGAAATGCAGAGGCTACAGCTGTGAGATGAACGGTGCATTTTAACTGTCTGCGGTGTTTATCAGTTACATTCTAGATGGTTGGAGCTGAGAAATACGCATGATTGATAAACTGCTATTTTGTTTTGTCCTAACTAACTACTGAAGCAGTCCGTAAAAAACCTCGAAGGGTACTTAACACTGACCAAAAATAAGATTAGTTAGGTTGTAAAAATTTGTTCAAGATTATTTGTGATGCTTGTAAATGCCATGAGGTGTGTGGGTGATATAAGCAGCTGAAATGGCTTCTGTTTGGGCAAGCTATTAAGCTGCGTGCTGTAGCAGAGGTGCAGAAATACAAATAAGACTTACACATACAGTGAAGTATTTTTATAATTAAAGGTTTTTTCGGTATAAAATAGCATACGTGTAGAAATTAAAAACAAGAAACGTCTGTTCATTGATTATTTTTCTAAGCTAATGATGAAGACAACTGCATATTTTGTAGAGTTGAGTCCCTTTTGTAATTTGAAGTGCTGAAGTGAGAGTTCTGTGTATTTCGGGCAGAAGGCAATTAGACATAATCAAGGGTTTCCCTGCTGTGGCTTTCCGTAAGCTGTTTAGTCAACTGCGTTAGAGGCAGATAGCCTCTGGTAGGACTTTAGCTGTTTACTAGAGGTTGAAAGTCTGTTCTCTGTGTGTGGGGGGGTAAATCCTGCCTTCCTCACAGACTACTTGGCAAGACTTCCAACTTGAAAATATGCAGAGCTACTTCCTTTTTGTGGGTAAATAACCCATACAGAGAAGACCTGATTGTAGATTACAAAGCAGCTGCTATATTGCAGAGCTTACCCTAAAAGATACGCACACGAAAGTAAGGAGATCTCCTGACATAGGTCAAGGTAAATAGGAGTAAGGAGATCCTTCTGCAAAAAGAACATAGGTACATTGTTAATTTTTTTTTTCACTATAAAATCGAGATACTGGTTTTGACTCTGAAAGATTAGAGTGGTTTTCACAGAAAACCTCTGCGCTTTCACTTTTCCCATTGTGCCTCATTCTTTCAGTTTTATTTTTTTAAACAGTTTATTTAGATCTTTAACATTTCTATATAGTTTTCTTGCAGAATTCACCTCCTAGAGGCTAAACACAGCAAAAGAATGCAGTTATGTAAAGATCCATGTAGAAAATGAACAGGAAATACCTGAATAGCTGTGAGGGTTATGTATGGAAAGATATTGATCACTACAGTAGTTGTGTAATTTTTTTTTATAGAATATTGTTCCTAGATAACTGACTTCTAATAACACCTGGGACAAAAATGTTTTTCCTGTGTAATAATTGCTCTTTCATAAATACTTATTTGGAATGAAGTCACTCTTAAAAGCAGTGCACAGAACTTACTTTGTAACAGTTACTCTGGTGAGGTTTTCTTTGAGACACAGCATAAAAGTATGTGGCAGATAACTTATATAACACTTATTGGTGAAAAATTACTTTTTTTTTTTTTTTTTTTACAACACTGCACACTTATTTTATTTCTTAGTTTCTTTGCTGTCATGCCTCTGCATACGTAACAGGTCTTTGAGAAATCTCTCTTTGGGGAATTTATTTTGGGAGGGTGAAGTATCTGGTGTTAGAGTAATTTCTTTCACAGCAAAAGTAGGTTTTGAGGTAGTAGTGAGTGTTCTTCATACTTTTGTCATTTAAGAAGTTGGGAGAAAGTGATAATATCTTTTGTCCTAATTGATGAAGAGAACAGCTAGGGAGGTTGGATCCTCCATGGATTTAGCAAATTTTCAAGACAAATATATCACCAGCAAGGGCTTTGTTTGTGCATCTGATCATTTTTTTTTGTCACTCAGACTGTTCTTAAATTATCCTAAAAAGTGGCTTAGCAGGGTGTTGAGTTCAGTGGTCTCTTCTGCCTTCATCTGTGCAACTCCAACAGGTAGTAAGAGCTAATTATGAAGCTAACTGTTCTTCAGGACTAGTTCTAGGAATTCAAGCGGTCTGCAGGTTTAGGGGTTTTTTTTATACCACTGTAGGATTTAAAAAAAATAAAAAAGGCTGATTAGAAGCAACCTGCTGTTAGCAATTAATGGTCAAAATAATTTTTTCTGGGTTCAGGATAAATTCCACTTAGTGTTACTGAGAGTTGGAGTGCATTCTTAGCCTTTTTGAAGCTTTTGCACATGATTATATTTGTCCTGCATATTCTGGCTGTAACCTAAAAAACTTCACTTCTCTGAATGCTGACTGAAACAACCCTGAAATAGGAGGTGAACTTCAGAAATTCCAGATGCCTGAAGTTCTTTCTGATTTCATTTATTTATTTTCTTTTTCCCCTCCAAACCGGTCACTTTCTGTAAAGTTTCATCCATTTGCTTACCTTTGTTTCTCTTCACTCAGAATGCGGTCACTCCTTAACTGCTACCAAATTAAATTTGAGATTGGTGATGCCGTAATAAAAATAAGTTTAAAAAAACCCACCACAAAACAACAAAACACCCTTTGCTTTATACCAGTGACGTCTATAAGAAGCTGAAGAACGCTTGATTCTGGTATTTAACTCAAAACTGTGTTTTTTTATCTCAACATACAGTTTTCCAAGTGAATGCTACCATCTTTTGCTAGATATTGAGTTTACCAGCAGACAGCTTGAGTACGTTTGCTTGTATTTCAGATACGGCGCTATATCAAAGTAGAGTACAAGAGGTAGTAATAAGCCAGGTGAGTTTAAGTCTTTAAAACACGCGGCGACGCAGGGGTTGTGAAGCTGTTTGTCTCCTTGGAGGACAAGATCCTTTAACTCCTGGACCCTGAGGTGCACGAGCAGAATCCTGAGGTACGCCGTGAGACAGGAAAATAATACTCTCGGAAGTATTAAAGGGGAACACGTAAACATGGTTCCAAGTTTTATGAGACCTGTTTATAGCTTTAGCAAGATTTGTACAGTGGGGTTGGTGGAAGGCAGCACTATGGGCTGTGTTAGCTCTCTGCTAAAGGGGTGTAAATTAGAGACTGCTGCCCAGGAGGCTAGATTAACATTTAGGAGGTGCAAAATACCCATTCCTCGTCAACTTTCTGCAATGCCTCCCTTAAAACACTCTATACGCTTATTTTTTAACTATCTTACGATTTTGTTTTTAATAACTTCTGTTACCATCAGCTGTCCATTTTGCTGTCACTGACATTGGCATTGCCTTAATGACGCAAAATCCTTTAAGCTCTGTAATACTGTATTCTTTTATTTATATGTAGGTGGCTTCTTATATTCTGGTTGTAATGCTTTAGTAGTTTTTGCTTTCTTCTCTCTGTTGCTTGGGAATGTGTGTTACTGACCTGCAGCTGATGAACATTGACGTGAGTGTTCATCGCTAGAACAGTCCAGGTCAGTTCAGGTCAGTGTGTTCAGTCTGCTGCAAATTACTATTTCCCCTTCTATATTCCTAAATAATAAGTATATGTAGCTGGTTTTCGAAAGGAAATGCACGTTCTTGAGAATGTTGGCTAGGCACAATTTCTCCTTGCTTTTCCACTCTATAGATATTATAAGAACCTATCACACTACAAAGTCTACAACTTCACGCTGATTTCTGTCCTCTTAGGCTACAACTACTAGTAGTAACAAAGAGAATGAGCTTAATAGCCTGAGTTCTATTTAGTATTAGGTGTCTGACAAAGCTCTAACTGTAGCACTTTATTACTACCTTTATAACTTAACAATGTAACCTCATCTTAATGGAATAATGTGCCAGTATAGTCATGCTGACGGTAAAGATATTTTTTTATCAGATTAAAATACTGTGTTTTGCTGTTACCATCTGTGTATAATTAGTCTTACTGGTTACAGTGGTGACTTTTTTGGAAAGAAACCTTTTTTTCACTACCGTAGATGTGTTCCAAAAAGTACCCAGCAGTTTAGAAGACTGCATGTGAATCTTTTTAGATGGAAATGTAACTATATTTTGATTTTGAAAATATGTTACTTGCAAGGTTCATGCATTTAGGAGAAACATAGAAAACGTAGATGGTAGTGACAGCATGAGAAACTGCCTCCTAGAATGGACTTGTCCTGAAGTAAACGTGCTGGGTTGCTTTCCTCCAGGGCTGCTGTGAGTTTCCTGCTAAAAGAAATTCATAAAACCCCTGCATGATCTGTGGCTTTATAAGTGAGAGCTATAAATACAGAAATTGGGAAGTGATTTCTGTCTTGTGATCTGTGAGGAACTTGCGATGCCAACATTGCAATATTGTGTCCCATTCTTTAGTAGTAATTTTGAAAGAAAAACAATTTGAGGGGTGGAAATAACATTTTCAAGGGTGATCCATTTAGATTTCAGTCTCGTTGGCTAATCAAAAGGAAATCTGAGAGAGAACTTTATCAGATGCCACCTTGGGTTTTAGACGTATTCAGATCTTTTTGAAGTAGAACATTGTGTAGTCTAAGGGGTATGACACAGCAGACTGGAAGTTCACCTTAAAAAAAGAAAATCATCCCAATGAAGGGGTGTAGATAGTGGGACAGGTCTGTTTGACATTGAGTAACTGGTTTTTTTTGTGGGGGGGCTTGTGTGCAGAACAGCCAAAGAGATAATTAGACATCAAGTGTAAAACATACTGAAATAATCTTTGTATCTTGAAAAATTGTAAATACTTTCTACATGAAGACACAGCAGAAATATAAATGGATTCAGTGTAAGCCATCTATTACTAGGTAGTCTAATCTGCTGCTACTAAGTCTGTGTCTTCTTTCCATGCAACTGCACCCTTGGCCTAAGCCATTGAGGGAAGTAGGGGATTTCTTTCTGTTTTCTTGGGTTTTTTCTTTGCTCCTGTTTTTTTAAAGAAAATCAGTAGTTGGGCATTTGATTCAGTACTAAGATGGCAGAATGAAATACAGTCTATCCAAAAGGCAAGTTGGTTTAATCTTCTTGTCTTTTAAATCAATTCTATTTCCCTCATTTTGAGTTGGAAAACATGCTTTCCTAGGTTCCCTCACTCCAGTTATCCTGTTAGAGAAGTTAGAAGACTGGCATTTTCCTCCTGGAAGACAGAGGACTTGTAGATGTATTTTTAGTTGACTGCACTGCTCTTCTGTAAAACTAAGTGTTCAGCGTCTTGACCTTGAGTCACATGTGAATCTCTTAATTATATGACTGAAAATAAAAAGTGCTATATATTGCCTTCTTTGGATAGCAAAATCATATTTTCCAAATTAAATTCCAGTAAAATGTGTGTATGTAAGTGCATTACAGCCACGTAAATGCATAGTTGCTTATTTTCAGTATCACTCCTTTGCTTTTGTCTTTTCTAATTCAGTTACGAAGAAAACTGCAGTAGTAAGCAGGAATTTGATCATGAGAGTACTGTAGATTAATCTTGTGTATTCACAGTATTGAATGGCCATTGAATGAAAAGGCAGCCAGCGCTATCTGTACCGTACTAAGTGAAATGTACTCAGTGTTGCTGGTTTCTGCTAAGGAAGGCAGTGACTTTGCCATTACTAACTAGAGACCTAATGAGGTTACTGATAGCCAGTATCAACGTACAGCAGCACAGCAGTTTGGTGCATTGCTGAATGTGCCCATCCAGCGCTAGAAGCTGTTCTTGGAAAATTAAAATCGGGATAAAATGTACAAGAACCCTTGCGCTGTAAATTCAGAGACTCGCGATTGCAAAATAGTCCTGGCCTTGCTTTAAGAAGTTCTCTTACAAGTGCTGTGTTTGCTCTGCGCTTTAGTCTTGGGTTTTGCAATCAGTTCGTGCTGTAAGTCAGGACCGTTAGATGGTGTGTGTGAATTGCAGACCTGTCTGAAGCACCATTATATCTGTGGCAATAATATATAGAGAAGGTACAAGCATGGGCAACAGTTTATTTTGAGTCTCCAACAGTGGTGGTGTGGGTGAAGAAATGTATGAGAATTTGGGTCTGGGCAGAAAATTACTTGAGAGACTTCAAAGTCAAGTGAAAATTTTTTAGGGAGTATTTTAGCTTTACTTTTTACATAGAACATTTTGTGAATAAACTGACATCTATGATGATGCTAAGTGTCTTCAAAATACTTGCTGTACTGCAGTGTCATAGGTGTGATTGTCAAGAGTATTTCTCAAGTGGCTAAAACAGTGTAATCGGTGTTAGGATGTATTTTGCTGTTGCTGGTTGAACCTGGTGATTTGCCTCCAGCTTGTCCACAGGTTTGTCTGTGTCTATTTTCATTAGTTTGTCCAAAAAGGAGGTTCTGCTCACAAGCTCTACTTCCCTCAAGCATTTCATACTGGAATAATGTACAAAAAGTTCCAAAAATAAAAAATATACATACGAAATACTACATACAGTCTTGCTAATTGAGGGAGGGAGGACTTACAGTGATAGCTGGTATTGGCAAGAGTTCAGCTTTTGATGTTGATGTTGCAATTGCTTGTTTCTTTCCAGCATAGACATTTGGGAAATACCATGACTTAATTGATTTAAATAATTCAAAACTTCGATAAATTTCCTAGAAAATTGTAGTCTTATAGGAATTTCTTTTCATCTGTGGAAAAAAAGATATTTATTTTTGGCTGCTGTGTGTGGCAAAGGAGGAGTGTAGCATTGAGTCTGCAAAAATACTGGATGTTTATTATGTCCTCTATTCATAATATTTTGTGAAAGATTGTGTGACTTTTTAAAAACTATTGATAGTGAAAGACATGCTAAGGAAACGGACTTACTTAGGTAGATGCTCTCCAGGACTGCTGCATTAAATAATAAAGAAATTTTGGAAGGCTTTTTTTTTTTTTTTTTTTAGGCAATTTGATAAACTGATAATTATGGATTCAAACTGTTGCAATTGTGAAGAGAACTTACTTTAATTCACATTTGTTTACAGAGCTTTCTTAAATTACTGTCAGAAACATGACTGTCTTGGGAGCTTGTGTTCAGATATTTTTTATAGATTATTCAACCTGCTAAAGGAATGCGTGTGCAATAGGCTATCTAGATGCTTCATAGAATAGTAAGTGTTTATAGTAGTAAGAATTACTTTGGTTGCTCATGTTTTACTTGACCGTTTGTCTTGAGTGATGACATTCAACTTGGTGTTCGAATGGGAAGATTGTACTTTCTCAGTAGAATTGATGTTGGTGAGGATAGAATAACGTGGAGGTAAAAATGAGTGAGCTTTTTGTTTGAGGTCAAAGTGAGTGTGTCTGATTAGGTGATCTAGAACCTGCAGTCATTCCTGTTAACTGTCAGTTGATTAAAGAAATAATTATGGCTCTTTATTGGCTTTCAGCTAAGATTTGCTCGATCTTGGGTCTGCTTAGATTGCAGATGTTCTTGGTGGTTTGCCTGTGAGGTGCAAAGGAAAATGCAGATTTGCTACTGAAGGAGTCTTCAATGATGCTGAAGGAAATGCCTGCAGAAAGGGTCAGGCGTGGGGCGAGAAGGAGAGCTGGCAGATAGGGGCAGCGACTGCTACGCTGACGCTGGTGTGGAGCGTTTTAGTACTTCTCTTACAGTTTGTTGCTGGTAGTGACCAGATTAACTTCTCTTTTCTTGAAGTTAATATAAGCATTCGATCTTACAGAAGGGAATGTTCTTCCAGGAAGATGACAGTTCTCTTAAAAATTCCTAGGCAGGAACATACTTTCCTGAAAAATCGCCTCTGGGACTGAAATTGAAATGAAAAACTTATTTATAAATTAAACTATACTCAATTTCTAAGTTTTTAACCGAAACAAAATTTTAGAAGCCTTCCATTGCATAAGGAACATCTGAGTACAGGAACTGTCACAAATTATAAACTTTTAAGTAACATTTGTTACTCCAAAAAAATGGGTTTATTTAGTTTGACGTTCTTAGACGCGTACGTCTTGGTCTTTGAGGAGAATGCTCTTTTGTAACAGAGTCTGAAATTATCATTTTCAGTGGCTTCTAACTTTTTTTGGACTTCGGATCACTTTTCCTGCTGCTGGGTTCTGTATACTGAATAGAAGTCTATGGACAGTTGCTTTACTTATTTTTCAGACCAAGAAATTTAGAGGGTGTTAGTCTTGAAAAACACACTCCCGAGTTGTATGAGTTACTCTGGTATTCCTGAATACTGTATTGGTTAGGGAAGCGGCTGTACAAATCTTGGCACAAGAGAAAACGATTCCATGAACAAGTTCTAGTAAGGAACGGTGACAGGATGAAGAAAATTGTATACTGAGTTTAAGTTGTGGCTTAGAAGTTTGACTCTAGCACGGAAGAGGAGGAAATCGCAGGCTGGATTTTCTGTAAGCTCTTCGGAGAAGCTGAAGAAACCTGACAGTGCTTGGCCCTGGAGTGAACAGAAGGAAACTTTGGAAGCTGAATGCCTGGGGTTGCTGCAGTGGTAGTGGAAAAGAGGAAGGACAGATTGAGGAAAAGGAGAGAGTTTTGCCAGCCTGGGTCTTTCCCATACTCGTTGCAGGACTGAAGGTGACTTCTGGGTGAGTGAATTCTCTCCGTTGTGTCATTAACCTGCCAGGTTGCTCGTTAGAGCGAGCTGTGGTTCTCGTGTCTGCCTTCCTCGTGAGACGTTTGCTCAAGGATGTCACTTTTCTAGTGCTTAGGAGTTGCTTTTGAAAAGTGACCAGAAGGTGATTCTTTAAGAAAATTATCAGTTGGGGAGAAAAAAGTGCTCATCAGCTCAAATCGAAACGGTCTATAAAAAAGGGAACCTGCAGGCAACCTCTCAATTCAATTGCTATTTTAAGTGCAGTAGTTACTGACGCCATATTTACAAACGTTGTTCAAATGTACATTAACTAGTTGTTGAAATCTTTTTCCCATGCCTTTAACCTGCACATTATGAAGTAAAGTTTTTCTGCTTAATATGAGACCTGGTGTTTCTATTTTTCTTTTTTAAGTCTTCCAATTATTTTTTATTCTACAGGATCTTTAAGAGTGGTGTATCTTTGAAACATGTGTGATCCTGATAGGACTAGTGACACCTATCTCACTGCACAGATTACTAGAGAGATACTTGAGACTTAAATTTGCAAAATAAAGATCCTTTAAAAAAAAATTTTTTATTAAAGTAGTCAAGGTGTATTTTATGATTCTCAGTTGACAGTACGTTAATTGTAAGTATGTATAGATATAATCAGATCTGTAAGGATACACTAAAACTTCTAAATACCTAATGCTTTTAAATGTGATGATTTAGATGGTCTGAATGAAGTTTCACGCTACGTTTGAAAACTGAAGGTGAAGACTTCTCTTATGCTCAGTTTCCCTTTTGTGAATGGAAGCTAGAAAATTAGTAGCTACACAGATGTATCCACTCTTAAATTATTACTCCACCTCCCCAGTATTTTTTAATTTTCCAAAACAATGTTCTGCTTCATATTTAGCATATTAAACATCTAAAAAGGAAGATTAGGTTAGTCTCTTTGTATGATAAAAATCCTATGATTCAAACAAAATATTTTAAAAAAAGGAATTTTACTACTCTTTTGAGTTTTGTGACATGCCCTGGTAGGATAAGTGTACCCTTACGCATGCACTGGGTATGTATATTCTAGCTGTTTCAGTGTATTTTGTTTTGTTAAAAAATACTGCAAGCTTTTCCTTCCTTCCTTCTAGAAATCTGAATGGACTTTAGCAAAACAAATGACAAGCATTGCAGCTGCCATTGCTTTATATATAGTTGATTTTTTTCCCAAGTACACTCCTAGAATCTGAGAGTTAGCCATGTTTACAACTGAAGTGGAAAGAAAGTATACTCCTTTGCCGAGTGTGTGCCTGTACCCCTAAATCCACTAGAACTTGAATTGTACAGGAAAGTGTTAGTGTTTCCACAACACAAGTCTTTTAATCAGTTGTACATGCTTTACAATTCAAGTTTTGTGCCTTGTTTCTCTTTTGCTATGTTTGAAATCTTGTTTCAAATGCTGCATATCAGAATTTTTTAATAAGACTATTAAATCCTATATGTAGTTGTTACAATGATCTCTAGGCTGCATGTGCTATTTTACCTGCTCTAGATGCTGTAATAACTCCTCTCTTTTGTCCTCATAGCTAAGAGAAATATGTTTAATGAACATAAGGATTGTCTTTATGACAAAGAAGTCAGGCTTTTCTGTGCAGTTGAGGGAATAAAATGCAGTTTTAATATGAATCCGACTGTTATGGGTAGTGCTGTGTGAACTGTAGAGCAGTAATTCTTATATTTTTATGACCTTTCAATCTTCTTTAAAAAGGAAAAAAAAATTCTTCATTTTCCTTCCAGAAAACACATTCTCTTTACATTTTGATCTAACAACTTCTATGTGAAATGCAGTATTTTTAATAAATCAAAGCTACGTGGAAGTTCTCTGGTAAATGACTTTAAATCTTCTGTGACACTGTGATCAAGCAGTGCAACTGCATGCTTAAGGGTATGGAGTGTCAGTGTAATCAGAGATTTACTTATTCCTACCATTTAAAAAAAACTTTAGTTTTTTTATTTAAGATCTTGATGTTTGTTGAGTGTAAGACTGTTGCCTGGTTTGCATGTGGTCAGTCTTAACAGATAAAACCCTTCTAACTATAAAGTGTAGTGCATGTATGCCTGAAATGCAAAGTGCCATTAAACCAATACAACGTTTACAAAATCTAGAACATTAGGTATTAGAGGTTTTGGTTGTGCCCTTCTGTATGTGCGTTCGGTAGTTATTTAAACTCAGACAAGTATTTCTCATGGGATCTGTACTGTTCAAGTAGTTGTTCAGTAATTCTTTTTATCCTTGTATTCTATCTTGCCTAGTTTCAGGCGTTATTTCATGCATCCTTGCACAAATATAAAGTATCTGTCACTCTTACTATTTCTCAGAGCTCTCTGAATTCACTTTTGTAATAAAACTGGGCAAGCTCATGTGGTGGTGCTCTTATTTACAGATCAGGGCCAAGGTAGAAAGAGCCCAGAGTTATCAAGTGTCACTGAATTGCGTAGAAAGATAGTGGATCTCGGAGATCTCTGAAGATACTGTAAATATGAAAATGGGTAAGCTGGTAGAAGAGGAGAGATCTACCTTGAAAAGGCTCCTGGTTGAGCTTGTTTGAAAAACCCGAAGCATAGCCCAAACTGTGGGGGAAAAATATTCAAACAGAATCTGTACGTAACTCAATTTACGTGGGTGTTTTTAAAGCCATGAGAGTCCACGTTTTTGCCTACAGAACTAGTGTTTTATACATGTTATTTTAGAGAACATGTTTTCTTCCATTGCAGTGGTCTTGCTAATACACTCTTAAAAATACATCTTGACTGAATTCATAATTCAGAAGAGTTAAGGCTTGTCGTATGTGTGTTTGACTTTTTAGTCTCTTTACTCTTGTTTTTGCAGTTCTTGTGCCCTGGACGTGCAGGTTATGATATCATGGTCAGTTTAGGCTGATCTAAGACGATGTTGTCACTGAAAGGAGCAGTTACTTCAGTATCCTGTTTGCATCCCTTGTGCCAGCTTAAGTACTCCCATGGCTCTACAGAGTAGAATCAGGAAACTGATGTAATTCAGAACTGAGTAAAAAATAAATAGAGTGATTTCCTCAGTCGACCTAATGTGTGGCAGCAGAAGCAGCTAAGTCAGCACAGTGGCGGGAGCATAAATGTGGAGAGGAGGAGGATTGCTCCTCTTAGTATCAGCCTGGGGACTTACAAGTTGGTTTAAGACAGGGGAAAGAATTCTGGCATAACAGGGAGGGAGAGAGGGAAGGTGAGTACCAAAGTTGTTCTGGGCAATTTTGTTTCCCGATTTAAGTGCCAGTCAATCCTTAATCATCAGTATATAATCCAAGGTCAAGGAAAGCATCGATATATATATATATATCTCATCAGTATATATCAAATCGACCTCTACTGAGAATTGTTTCAAAGGAGAGGAATATCTAAGGATTGAAAAGGTTGTATTATGTAGAGAGCATTTCTTTAAGCATTTGTCTTTGTGTGTAGAACCTAAATTAGTACAACAACCCTGACTGATCTGTTTACTTTATCTGTTTTTATCAAACCCGAGATTTACTGCTTTTCAAAGAAGTCGTGTGTTAATTCTTAGGGCTTATGGTTATGCAATAGATCACCTAGTGGTTTTGACACCCCTCAAGACTTAACCTACCAAGTTGATGAGTGTAATTTATATGGCAAATCTGCAGTGATATATTCTTGGTTTTCTGTTGAAGGTCTTGATGACTAAGTGTTCCTACAGTCTAAACGTCTGAAGTCTTCCAGAAGAGGGAAATAGTTTGGCTGCGAGCATTTAGGAGGCAGATGTTTTTCTGTGTGTATGATTTCAGCTATATTTTACTCTCTGTTACCATCAAAATGAGGATGAAAATAAGGCCCAGCAGTTGCAACTGGCAACTTCAGATTTGTCAAATAGTTATAAAAGGGTGCTGGCTGAAGAAAGAAGACTAATAAAAGGGGAGAAAAACCATCACTTGGAAGAAGCTGAGAACTATGTTGAAGTCAAAGAGCATAAGAGCTTTCAAAACCTTCTTTATGTGATAATTATCATAGTTCTGTGGTTTGAGTTGGTTTGGGTTTTTTTTTGTAAAAGGTCGTTGTGTGCATGCAGTAACTTCCAAATGTTTGAAGTGTGGTGTTGCACATGTGTGCATATACCATTACTTTTTAAAAAACACTACTTTTGTAATTATTTTATGTGTATTTTTGTATTTATATGTAATGACATTGTTTACTTTTGGTTGTCTTATCCTTGACTATAGTGAAAATTGGGACAACAAGCTGGGCTTGTGAAATCACGTAGTCATTTGCTGCCTTGAGTACTAGAGGAGTGCCGATTATGTATAATCGTAGTTTTCTCCAGCAGGCTGTTAACTTTCTATTCTGTTAGAGTCGGTTTTACAGTACGTTTTAGAATGTAAGTAACATACTTGCAGTTGAGTATAGTTGTTGAGTTTGCTCGGTTCCCTCCATCCTCTTCCATTGGGAGCCCACTGTTAAAAATAGCTTATTCTGGATCTCAATCGCTACGTTTTTTCTTGAAATATCTGTGCAATCACTACAAAGATGTGAGTTTTTTGTTTTCTTCTGTATTACCGTGCGTTGTTCGGTGCATTACGCTCTTTCACCAGGTGGCAGTGGTTAACTGAGAGTGCTTTCATGACTGAAGGTACTTGTAACTGCTTTGTTCTCACTAGGATTTGAAATTTTAATTGATTAAATCAGTAGTTAGCTAATCCAAGGTGAAGGAATACATTTTAATTTGGTTTAGCATTGAGCACAAAGCCAGAGGGTCTAAAATCAGGGCTGACCTGAAGTTTTATAATGGTGATACCACTTACTCCTGAGAAAGGAGCGATGCAAGAATGCTGTCCTCCTGGTTAGACTCTTTCAGTCTGAGAGTCATGAAAAGGTACAACCACTCCCTTTAAAAAAAATCTTCAAGAATAGATTAGGTGCTTATTATAGCTCTGCTTTGCTTTTTTTTGTTTGTGTGTTTGTTTTTGCAGTGACTCCTTTAATAATGGAATTGTGTTGTTGATCTTAAGCTCTATAGAGCAATGTGGTCTCTACTCTCCTTATTCTTTTTAAACCCCTCTTCCCAGAAAATTTACATTGAATCTTTGCCTGAGTTAACTGCACAAGGACTTGAGTCAATTTAAAGTCATAACGAGGACAAATGAGTTTCTGGTTTCCTGTAATGTTGACCAATCTGGTAATGTTCTTGCAAATGCCCAGGATTTTGGATTGCAAAAGGCAAAATACAAGCCCTTTCCCTTTGTAGTGAAGAGACTGCTTTTTATCTCAACAAACATACTACCTTTGTTTGTCAACTACTTTAAAGTTCCACGAGACCTTTTACACCAGTCGAGATAGCTTGTATGTTCTGCTGAATTTATTGTTACCTCCTAGGTTAACAGGCAAATAGGAAACTTCATTGTTTCTTTGTAAATTAGGTGGGTAGTATGATTAACACCTTAAAAAATGGCAATTCATTATTTTTCTCGATATAGAGCAGCACAATAAACCCAATTCTCCCTTGATATTCTAACCTTCAGCTGTCTTCAGTAGTGAGTAAAATGTGAATCCGTGAAATACAGTTGTTTCATGTTTAATGGATTTGTAAATTCTATATTTGAATTCATGTAACCATTTCTTGATCTGTTCAATATACTGACATTAAAGTAAATTGCTTACAAGTATGCTGTGTACCTATTTTAATATGGCTTCAGGTTTGGAACAAAATGTATAATGGAATTTATGCTAACAGTGCCATAAGAACAAAAATGTGTGCATATATTAAAATGTTTAATATGATTGTTGTTTGTGCCTTCTTTTAGAGTCATTATACTAACTTTAATACATTTATTTCAAGGCAGAACCAACATTTATGAACAGAAAATAATGTTCGGTCTCTAGGGCAGAATTATTTTTGTTATTAAAGACTGAAGTGATTAATACAAAACCTGGTGCCTTTTTTTTTTCTTTTTTTTTCCCAAGACAGACTTTATTGTTTAATTTTGGGAACAGAGTGGAATAAAATCCGTTATCTTTTTTTGTGTGTGTTTTCAGGCTCGGATAGCGTTTTTACAAGGGGAAAGAAAGGGTCAAGAAAATTTGAAGAAAGATTTAGTGAGAAGAATAAAAATGTTAGAATATGCATTAAAACAAGAAAGGTAGGTATTCAAATTGCTCAGCTTCTATGTGACCTGAAAGACTTAACAGACTAAAGGAGTTTATCATGTATAAACTACCTTTACGAGGCGATTCTGTGTTATTTTATGTAAAACGTCTTTATGGTTGCTCATCTTTGCAGCGTGTTTTCTGATAAGCTTTAGTGTTTTGATGTGTGCTAAACAGAGAAAAGTACAGTTTGGGCAGTTTCCCTGTTCTGATTTAGAGTAATGGTATACTAAGTAAGAATAAATGTTCTGAAAATGTTTATACCTTATTGCTATACCTTTACCTGCTCTTCAATGGTATTAAACTTGAAAGGATGAAAAATATTGTCCTCCTGAGTCTCTACAACTGTTTTCTATGTGTCACATAATGAAAACTATATTTTATGGCAGAGCAGAATTCTTTAAAAGCTAGTGTTACATTCTGAAGCATTGTGCTTTTCTGTGGTAGATGGTAGAATTTCTAGTCTTGGTAGGTTCATTTTCTGTAGCATTAAATTAATGCTTTAAAAAATAAAATTCCATTGAATCCATGCAGGCTGATGTCCTTCATCTTACATGTCCTCCTGTTGCATAGTTCTTTCATTTGACCAAAATTTTGTAAAAAGTAAGAAAATAATCATTTCATGTGCCTATACTTTTCGTAGTGGACTCAATTCTTGTATTTAATTTTATCTTGCTCTTAAAAAGTAGCTGAATCCAATATCTTGTAGATCAGGCAGCAAAATAGGTAGCCTTTGTTTGTTTATTTTGATTTGAGGGGAACCTTCCTGCCAGAGTAGATTTAAAATGTAGCGAAGTGTAGTAGTGCAGCTTCACCTGGGCAGTTTTTAGTTAGCTGTCCCAAAGTAATTATGTCCTAATGTATTTTACATTATAAATTCGTACTATGAGTGACTAGCACAGAGATAACTTTGATTACTTGGTTTCATACTAAAATCTAATGTTTTGGCAAGGGTGGCTGCATACCTGTGTGTCAAGTGTGCGCTATAAGGGTGCTTTAAAAAAGAGCAATGTTCCCACAGAAAGCCTTGCTGGCGCATCTTGTGTGTTCTGGTGAAGTGAGAGACAGACAAGATCCATTTCTTCATTCAGCCTTGTCCTCTACATGGAACTCAGGGTTTCCACCTGTGTAAGGTGAAAAGTTACATTGTTGTACAGGAATTGTGCAAGTCTGGATTCAAGGCACATGAAAAGTATGCCAAGTGTTGGGGTGTGTGTATTTTTCCCTTAAAGAATATTGAACGTGTCGAAGGAATAGTGTGCTTTTGTGGCAGACCCGAGTGTCTGTGCTGTACAGAATGTGCACCGTAAGGCTGTGAGGATTGTGCACTTACAGGGAGAGATGAGAGGCACAGAATTACAGCTGGAGGGTGAAGACATTGTATAACAGAGTGCTGCAGAATTTGGAGGTGAGTGGCATTGGTGAAACCTACTTCCTGCTTTCTCCTCCAATGCAGCTGCCTTTATAGTTCGACTTCCCATGAAATTCCAGAATTCATGTGATGGGCAAGAAACTTGTACAACAGGAGCAGAACAGCAAAAGCACGTGGTTTGCTTTGGTTATTGCGACTAGTGCGCACAAGCCAACACTGCATACTTTTCAAGAGGAAAATCCTTGCTTAGGTCTCGGCCAGAATTCTCATGAAGATTGCTAAAAACAGGAACTGAAACTTTGGGGTTGATTGGTGAATGTATGGGAGGCAATGAGGAAGCTTTCTGTTATTTTTTTTGTTTTCTTCTACAAGTGCGTAGTGGTTTGAGGGGATCTAATTGGAAAAGTATGAGGGATTGAGTAAGGAGAGCAAGCAGGTACTGACTTGTCAGTAAATCATCCAAGAATGATAGTATGTTAGTTCCGGATTGTTGCACTGAATAAAGCATTCAGGAAAATAGCTGTTGGGTTTTTGTTACTGTTCCTCTGAGTGAAGAATCACAACTAATGAAAAGAAAGCAGCCTCAAAGTAAAGTAAATTCTGAGGACTTCAAATCTAAAAACTCCTGACAGCCGTTTTCAATGTTGCATGTGACTCCTCTCCCACCCCCTTTCTCCTCCTCTTGTTGCCAGCTCCCTGATGCTGTCAGAGTTTCACAGAGTGAAATATCAGATTATAGGGAGTCAACCTAATTCAGACAATGATGACTGCCGTGATTACAGAAAAAGGTTGTAAAACAGGACATCAGTGTGCAAGATTAAATAAAATGCAGTAGTAACAAAATACGCTTGATATTTC
Organism: Apaloderma vittatum; assembly: GCF_000703405.1. Classification (NCBI taxonomy): domain Eukaryota; kingdom Metazoa; phylum Chordata; class Aves; order Trogoniformes; family Trogonidae; genus Apaloderma; species Apaloderma vittatum. Next base: position 68,225 of record NW_009734644.1, on the reverse strand, counting down.
TGGTGATTAAGTGTGTGCAGCAGGTTTGATAGTGTTTTACAGAAGAAAAATGTTTATTATATTAATGTCCTTAAATATTTTGGTAGTTCTGTACAATTTTTGTAGTAAAATTAGGCCTTAAGTAGTTACACAGCTGGGATTTTTTGTTGGTAGCTTGTGTATATTGCTCTCTGGTGTTTAGCAAACCCAGCCAACCTTGTGTACTCTAAGCTGCTCTACTCCAGGCTTCATTAGCACAGTGCTGTGCTTAAATTAATCAGACTTGCGGAGATCGTAGAGCAGCGGCTGTATTTTTGACTTGGTGGACTTTGGAGTGGAGCTGGCTTGTATAATTGCAGCTGGGTGGTAGGATTCAGCAGTTAAATAGCAGCACGCAGCTAAATCACCTTAGGGGATTGTTTCTCCTCCTATTTTTCACTCGTAGAAACATAGCTTTAGAATGGTAAGTCAATACTCAAAGGATTCAAAAGGTGCCTCTTGCAGAATTTAGTTACGTGTGGTGTGGAGGGGCTTGTAAACACCACTGTAGCTTATTAGTGATTTTTTTTTTAAGATATGTAATTATTAGCCTTTTTTGTGTGAGAATATGGGGAGGGATAAGTGTGCCAATATATATAATATATTGAAATTTAGTAACATTGATTTCTTACTGAAAAACTGAAGTTGGTAATCAAAGGTAATGTGAAAGACAGTTGATCTCGTTATGTGCAGCAGTATTTTGGCTTATTTGAAATGGCTGGTCATTGGTATAATTTAGATCAGATACATCATTATCAGACTTTAATTAAATGTTTTTAAAATATACCTCCAAAACGGAACAACTACTCCTAAACAGTATTTGCCACAGCTCCAAACTGAACAAATGTAGGTTGACGTTTCAATTACAGTGCTTTATTTGCTTCAAATGCAAAACCATTTTGTCAGCTTTATTTAATTTCACAATTTCTTATCTTTTTTTCGTTTCAGTGGTTTGTGTTTTCTTTTTTAACCCCCAAATATACAGTACTTTATAGGGCCTATAAATAATAGTGGTATACTCTGTTCTGGAAACCTTGGTGGAACACTGCCCTGTTACAAAGTGGAACAAAGTGGGGTTTTGGATGAAATATGAACATACTCACAGATAAATAAAAAACCATGATTCTCTTTAATTGGCAGTCACTCAGATTCAGGTCACACAAGTGCCTAGTCTTTGGGAGCCTTACAATTTTCCAGTTACAATGCAATTGCTGTGAAATGCAGGATTTTGTATTACTGTAAGGCTCTGAACAACCTGGTCTCGTGGGAGGTGTTCCTGTCCATGTTGAGGGTTTGGAGCCAGGTGATCTTTAAAGTTCCTTCCAACTCAAGCAATTCTACGATTCTGTAAAGGGTCAGTAGTGCCATCTACTGACAGCTTGTTAACGAGACTGTTCCTAATTGCAATACTGGCAGAAACTTCTGTAATTTAAAAGAAAATCTTCTACATCATCAAACACATCAGGCAGCATTTGAGATCACCTTTTACCCACAGTTTGGAAAAGCTTGCAGTAGTGGCTCAGCTATTTGAGCAGCTTTGTTGGAAATCCTCGATTCTGTCCAGAATGTATTCCATTATGATTCTTTTCTTGAGCAGGTTCATATCTGAAAGTCTTTAAAATCTGTGGGAACTAGATATGCTTCAGTTTCTCTTAAAACTTTGGTTGCATGTTTTAATTCAGAATTATGCAGACAGCTCTGTTTTAGAGACTTCTTTAAAATGTGTCTGCTAACATTTTTGCAGAGGTCTTTTGCCTTGGGTCTACTGGAGGACATCTAGAGTTCTCCCTGAGATTTTGAGATTTTTGCCAAGGGTCTATGAGGCAAAAGTCAAATTGGGAAAGGTCTAGGATAGAGTTAGAGAATTGGAGGATATAGTTGCAGGTAGTTCGTATGATATTCCTGGATGTTTGAAAGAAGTGATGGAGAAGGAGAGGTTAAGGGATCAGAGCTCAGAAGTTGGGAAGGAGTGAGGCGAGTTTGTGTAGGTGAACTGAGCAGGAGTTGGAAGCTAAGCCTCCAGTCCATGAGGAAGAGAAAATCAGTAGAATTCCCAGTGCTGAGGGAAGCTGTCACTGGAATGTGGTTCTTCAGAGGGAAAGCTCTCAGTCATAAGCAAAGGCAGAGCAGAAGAGAAATTGCAGTGGATATTGAAGGTGGCAAATAAACAGGGATCCCAAATGGGAGTTTCATCCATGGTAGGGCAGTTGGCTAGCTGTGACAGCGCTACAGCTGAAAAAGTCATCTCTGCTAAATAGTTGAACCTACTGAAAGGTTTTTGAAAGGTTCTCTAGGTGTTGCGTGTGGGAAAACAGTCTTGGAGAACATCAGTAAACTCATCATAAATTATTTGATAATGGTGAATAATTATAAAAAGTTTATATCGAAACTGTGTTCTTGAAAGACCAGAACAAAATGTCTAATGCAATAATTGTCACAACAGTTTTATTTGGATAAATTGTATTACGTTAGTGTGATTGTTTTAAATGGGAATAGTTGAATGTTCTGAGTTGTTAAAAGTATGATATGCTAATTTGTTCAACATCTGCATACTTATTTCAGGGCAAAATATCATAAATTAAAATATGGCACAGAACTGAACCAAGGTGACTTGAAAATGCCAACTTTTGAATCAGGTAACTTTTATACAATAGCCTGTTTTAATATCATTTGTTTTTACGTTGTTCTGGATTTTCACTGTTTAATTTATTATAGCTTTCAGTCTTCCCCCACCCCCACTTAAGTGTGTAATAGAGAAGATGTCTCAGAAAGAGTGGGTAAATATTGTTTAATCTGAAAATCAAAATTAGTAGACCTTTCTTTTTTTTGAAAGAGCTTTGAATGTTGAGGAAAGCTTTAAATAATTTCTTATTTAGCTACTGCTTCTCATTATTTTTTTATAATACCCCTTTTTGAAAAATTTAATATTTTACCGTCCATCCATAAGGAAAACGTAAGTGCAGAGTAACTGTAAGAAATACGGTTGGGTTTCGGTGCTTTTACAGCATGCTAGTTTTTGAAGAATGAGTTGAAAAAAAAGTAACTGTGTTGTCTTGGCCTGGTAAAAATGTTGTTGAGCTTCTGTTTTTATCTAAAATCAAGGAAAAAATCCTTAGAGGAAAGAAAAAACCCAGGCTGTCCTTATTGTTGCTCTAGACTTTGCGGCATAGATACGAAGTTCATCCTAACGACGTTGCTCTTCACAGCATTGCAAAGAGGGGAAAGCATTTTTCGTAACATTGGACTATTTAATAAGCAGAATTACATGTCGCTTTTCTTGACGTGTATGTCTTTGGGAACTCACACTGTTGGCCTGTATTTGTGTAATGCACCTCAAAATCCTGGTCTACAAATTTTTATAATTTCTTCTTCCTCCCTCCTTTCCCCCCACCCCGCCTTTTTGGTTTTGTTTAGAGGTGCCCCATTTTGGGTACTTCTATACCCGTTTCAAACTAGAGATCAGAGACCATGATTCATATTTCTTTCTTGGTGAGATTTTTCATATGTGTTTTAAAGCCATATAACTGAGATGTTAAAAAACCTTGAACTATTAGTTTGTGCTGTGGTTTATAGTCTTTGCCATAGTAAAAGTGCAGTGGGTCTAGATTTTAATTGTTGATAGTAAACTAGTGGAATTTGTGTTAAATTACATGTTTGTTTTCTCCAAATGCTGATATGTGTCACTGCTTCTCTTATTCTAATTATATCTTCCATGTTCCTTTCTAAGCATCTCTGCTTTGTAAAAGACATATAGTCTGATTTTGTTCTGTTGGATGGATTCTGCTGATCAGGGCAAGGGTTTCTTTTGTGTACAAGTTAAATATTTATTCAGTTCCTTTTTTGCTTGTTAAGGGGTCAGGATTCTTTTAACTGATTGAATTCTGTGAAGTTATCTACTTGATGCTCCACAAAGAATTAGGGGAAGAAATAAAACTAAACAAACACCACGTAAGATTGCATCTAATTTAAAAGGGCTTTTGAAGATTTGCTGTTAGTTTCATTGGTATCTTGTAAAAAATAAATTGATCTTTAAAAAAACCCAAACCAAACAGAAAGCCTCACCCGATTATGTCACTGTATCTTTCAGAAGAAACCAAAGATATGGAGGTTCCTGCAGTACCTCAGAATAGCCAATTGACCTGGAAGCAAGGCAGACAGTTACTGAGACAGTAAGTAACATTGTCGATTATTGGTGTGTTCAGACTTTTCCGTGAAGTACAGGGAGCTGTATTTATGCTTGCTCTGTGAAGTAGGGTAATTGAGGTGGACAATTAGTGGTTCACTTTTTAGGACTTTGTAGTCTTGAGCAGTATAGAACAAGGTTTTCCATGAGATGGAGAGCAGTGAAGCTTCTTTTTCCAGAAATTGTGTAGTAGTGACATTTATTTTTAACAGTAAATACTAATTTCGTTTCCCTCAAATGTGCTTCCCTCTTTCTTTCCTCCCTTAATGCATCTAGGTATCTTCAGGAAGTAGGTTATACAGATACAATACTGGATGTACGCTCCCAGCGGGTAAGGTCTTTGCTTGGGCTCTCCAATTCAGAACCAAATGGTTCAGTAGAGACAAAGAACTTAGAACAGATCCTCAATGGGGGTGAATCTCCTTCCTCAAAACAAAAGGGACAGGAAATCAAAAGGTAAGTGAAGAGATGAAAAATGCATGAAATTCTAGTATGTTTTGCTTAGTCATTGATACGTACTCGTCAGTCCACGTTGAGCTTTGTGCTGTGGAGTGTGCACCCCGGTGCCTGCGGCTGACTGCCAGTGATTAGGAACTGAAATCCACTATACGTACATTAATGTGTGTACATTACGTAATGTATATGTATAGTACATAGTTGTATGTACAGGAAAAGATACAGTGTACGGAAGTTGAAGTTGTCATATAATCACTTTGGAGTTGTTATTTGAAGGAAAGATTCTTCTGAGTTGTGCTTTTATATGAAGGAATCGGACATCTGTAGAAACTTTCACACTGAACCGTTTCTTGTTGATTTGCTAGTTTTAAAACTCTTGTTAGGTAGCAATTATGTTTAATGTAGTTAATCTTCTAAAATCTTTTAAAGTAAACTAGATTCTCTGTTAATGTTTTTATTTATGTAGGAATTCTGGTGATGTTCTCGAAACGTTTAACTTCTTAGAAAATGCAGATGATAGTGATGAAGAAGAAGAGAGTGACATGATAGAAGATATTGCAGAAGGAAAAGAAAAGCACCGGATAAATAAGAAACACAAAGTAAAAATTTTTAAATTTATTTTTTTAATAGATCTGAATTCCCCTTTAAAGACAGAAATATTTTTCTTTCCAGATGTTTTTAAATGTGTCATGTTAAAACGCTTGTTGTTCTATCTTTATTATGTGAGTGGTTTGTGAGCAGTTGCATTATTGGCAAATTTGGTGGTTTAGTCAATATATTATCCCGAAAATTTTAAACCAACCAACCAACCACCCTGTTTGCAAATGTGAATTCATTGCTGAAAGAGAACTGAATTGCCCATCTCAGCTTCACTGCATACATAGTTTCTCAATACACACTAGTTAATAAGGCAAATTTAACACAATACAACATGCACCTTCTCTGAATTTTGGACAAGATAGGAACAGTTCCTTAGACGAAACTAAAATATGTGATGGGGAAAAAAAAAATCAGTTCCATGTTAAATCCTTTTATACATCTTTTTACTAAATATGTTAAGAGCGTAGCTGAGACTTGACTCTAGTAACCTTCTGTTTAAGGTTCAATTAAGTTTTGTTCCATTTTATTTTTCTCTCTAGTTTTCCATGCTGTGAGCAGCTTTCTAGGTAGGGTAAGACTGTATTACCTGTCCCATTTCACTTCTTTTTCTCCTGCACTGGAAGAATCTTCCTGTCAGTGGGATTCCTTTTATGTCAAGAGCTTTGTTTATGAAGGTCATGCTGACAATTTTAGTACTCTTTGCTCAGTAGAGTATTCTGTAGCAAGAGGACCCCTCTGGGTATGTTGAATTTTGTTAAATAGCTGGCAGCGTTAGCTCAGCTTTTCACAAGTCTTAATTTCCCAACTTGACTTGTCAGGAAGGGCTTTCCACCATAGTTTCAGTATTAATTTGTACTTCTGAGAACAGATTAAGCAATTGGTCAGATCTTCTTTGTACTGAGGCACTAGGTAGTTTGATAAAAAGATTATCTAATAAATAAGTAAAAAGCCAAGCACGTATGAAGACATGACACGTGTTTTTTGACTCTTGAAAAACCTTGGGCTTTTGTTTTTGTTTTATAGAAAGTAAAAGGATCACTTAAAGTTGTCTTTGTAAAAAATGTCTTTCTTCAAACACGTAAGAATATTGTGCAAGTCATAGAAACGTAGCTCCATGTGGTAATTTTCTACACCTGTGTAATGAAAGAAAACTTTTCACTTATGACTTGGTAGAGGGGTTTGTTTGTTTTATTTGAGGTGAAGGTGTGGTAGAACTAGTAAAAAGACACTGTTCTGAAGACACCATGTTTTCCAAGCTTATGCTTAACACTGAAATAAAAAGTGAAAAGAAAAAAAGGCTTCTGGGCCAGTAGAAAATAGTTGGTAAAGCTGCTCTGCAGAGCTATTTATACAGCAAGAAAATCAATGAAATTTTCTAGGTGATGTATTTTAAATAAAAATTCAGGACTGAGGTGTATGGGATCATTTCTGTTGCTAATCCTAGTGTCAGTATTATTTTCATTTCATAGTGGTCACTAGACTGCACTGTGCTCTCTTGAAAATTATTTTTTTTAATAAGCAACTCTGGATTTTACTATATTCAAGTACGTTTTTCTGCATTTCATGTTAAAAAATGTTTTCCCCTGCGATCAAGTACTCAGATTAATCTATATAATTTCTAAACTAAGTATTTTAATAGAAAATTTATTCATGATTTAAATGCAGAAAAACGTTTATGTGCTTGCAGATTGGTAATGAAGGTTTAGCTGCTGACCTTACAGATGACCCCGATACTGAAGAAGCTTTGAAAGAATTTGATTTTTTAGTGACAGCTGAAGATGGTGAGGGAGCAGGAGAAGCTCGAAGTTCGGGAGATGGAACGGAGTGGGGTAAGATGCTAGCAAAAGCATTTAGAAATAATTGAGTATTTGTTCATGATACTGCGTAAGAGTTGCAGTACCTACAGAGATGATGTGGATGTATGGATGATTGTGATGATCCAATGATGGTACTTAGTTAATAGTGTATATGATGCTGAAACTTTCCTCTGTGTGTGTGTGTGTGTGTATATATATAGATGCTGTTGTAGTTGCCACAAATACAATTATAGTTACATTTGTTTCAGGTTTTGGTTTTGATTCCAAAACTGAAAGAGAATATTTTCTTTCTTGAAAAAGAGTGACTAGGATATTTCAATAAATTTGGCTTTCAAATCTAGATTGTATTTTTTCCTATTTGTTTCTGATCAAGAGCTTTAAACTTTTTGTGCTTGAATTTCCTTGGTGTACTCGTGAAAATGGGCAATAAGTGTATTTAGTTTTTCAGGCTGAAATTTTTAGGTATTATTACTAATGTGGCTTGCATTAGTAGAGTAAAAAAGTACTTTTTTACTGGCCCAACTTCTTATATGTTTAGACTATGTAATAAAATCAAGTAGGTTAATCATTTGAAATGAAGAGAAGAAATTGGAAGAGGGAGAGAATTTGAGTAGGAGAAAGAATAATGAACTGGGTAACTTGCATCTGCCCTGAAACGGGAAATGACCATCTTAGTTTCTGAACTGCGGTATGAGAACTGTTGTGGCTGCATATGGTAAGTCTTGCATCGTAAGGCAAAAAAGTGCCACTAGATCGTCTTGTTTGATCTCTTGTTTCATGTCAACGAGACAATGAAATTTGGCATACTTAACACCTTGGTGAGCAAAGAAATCGAAATACTGCCACTTCTTCCAGGAAAATCATCCAGTCTTCATTTTGAAGATACCAGGCATCAGAAAGCATTTCTTCCTGGAAATAAATATCAAAGGGCTATTAGTCACCCTATTTTTAAAATTGAGTATTATTTTTAGTGGAAGATGAAGCCAGACAAATTGTTACCTTTACTCTTTATGTAAGACATCTCTTAGGCACTGAAGCTGAGGTTTTTGACTGTCAGTTTTTAACATCCTTTCAAACATACTGTGATGCCGAAAGTTCTGGTTCTACCGTCAATCTTGCCACTATTGTATATAGAAGGAAAGACACCTTTGAACTGTAGTTCATGCAGTCAAAGATTTATCCATTTTTTCAGAGCAGGCTGCTGAAACTTACCAAAGTAGCTTGTCCATTGAAATTCTAAGTAATTGCTTTCCAAGATTACTTTCCAGTATATCTCTGTCTTCTCAGGTGGTTACCAGGAATGAAAGGATTCTGATTTATTTGCAAGTTATATTTTTCAAACTTCTTTCCAAGCAGTTCAGTCGCTCTTCTAGACTTAAAATAAAATTAAATTTAAAAATCTTATTTTAAAACTCAAATTGACCCACCACACTTCTCAGACAGCAGTTTGAACGTCTTTTGTTAAAATTTAAGTGAGCCCATAGTAAAAGTAAGGCATTTTAGGACTTTGTACACACTTGCGACTGCTTTCTTGTGACAACTGGTATAGCTGCCGTTATCAAAACGCTCAGGTCTGAGGCAAGAAAGTAGGGATGAGGAAATAAACATAGAACAGAGTTTTTAAGACACAAGTAGGTTTAAGTTTTGCTGTATGAAAACAATAATATATTTTTAACGAAGTAACTATTTAAATGAGTCAGAAGACATACTTCCAACTAAGGTAGCAGTGCTTCTTTCATCGTATGTCACCAGTTTAGTACAGCTGTTCTTTCCTTAAGTGGAAGTTTCAGGATACAGTCCATCAGGCTCTGGGGTTAAGTGTCACTGTTTTAAAGATAAATTTGAGATGTTTAAGGACAGTGCTTCTTCATTATCTATTAAAAATAGCATTTAAAATATTGTCCTGCTTAAATGTCTTCTAAAATAATATATTGCCCAAGCCAGTTTCTTTAACCCTGTTACATTGGAACTGTCACTACTTGAAACCCCCAGGTCCAACCATTTATTTATTTAGTTGTGAGGGAGAATGGCATTTAAATTGAATACTTGTCATTACTTTAGCAATTGCACCAAACATTAACATTTCAGTTAAAATTCATATTTTTCTTCATAAGGTAAATAGTTGTTCTGCTTTCTTCTCCAGCTTTTTTTCTTCTTCCTGTTTTAGTTTTCCTGTCATTGCCATCCTTCTGTCACTTCTTACTCTTCAAATATTTAGGCTCTCTGAAAAGATGTATATGTTCTTACGTGTAATTTCTTTATGATGCTTGTATTTAGTATCTGGGAACCAAACTTCTCATGTTTAAGCTCTAAGTCTGTTGCCTAGTCTTGCTTTATTATTACTTTCAATACTTAATTGTCAGAGTATTATTGGTAGATCTAACTTCAGATACACTAAAATTTTTCATCACCAGATTTGATAGTTACATCTTTGCTATTCCCGCTCGGTCCCCATGTGTTGCCTGGTCTAGTCGAGCGGTGACGTCCCTGCCCACAACAGGGAGGTTGGAGTAGATGATCTCTAAGGTCCCTTCCAGCCTAGGCCATTCTATGAAATCTGTTGGAAACTTCTGCAAACCAGCCACTGGAAGTTTGGGTTGGTTTTTTTTTCCTTCCTGTAATATGACTTTATTAACACATTCTATTTTTAAGTGCCTCTTTTAAAATACTTTAAGTCTTAAATCATTCTCAAGCGTTGTGGTTTGAAGTATCCTGTCATGCAACATGTTTTCCGTAGGAATACTGTATCTTCAAAATGATGAAAGATGTGCAGATTCAAACAGTGTTAAATAAAGAACTGAAGTATACAGCACAAAATTAAAAAACGAGCGTACACTTTCGGATTAAAAATTTATAAATGCCTTGTGGTAATGCAATATCATCAAGAAAAAGACGCATACAGAACTTCTGTTTGCTTACGCAAACAGGAATAAATACACATCGGTACATATTACATATTCTGTAGTCTTTTTATTCTGCTTATGCTTTTGATAACTAACATGTTCATCACTGAACTACGTGATGACCATGTAGTTAGAACCCTTCTGCTCTGCTCCCGTGAGCTCCACCTGCAGTATTGTGTTCACCTCTGACATACCCACCGTCAGGAAGATGTGGACCTGTTGGAGCAAGGCCGGAGAGGGGCCATGGAGATGATCAGAGGGCGGAGGTGCCTGCCCTCTGCCCCCACCAGGAGGATGGGCTCAGAGATTTGGGGCTCTTCAGCCTGGAGAAGAGAAGGCTCCAGAGAGACCTTACAGTGGCCTTCCAGTCCCTGAAGGAGACTACAGGAAAGCTCAGGAGGGACTCCCTACCAAGGGGCTGCAGTGATAGGAAAAGGGATAACAGTTTTAAATTGAAAGAGGGAAGGTTTAGATTAGATTTTAGGAAGAAATTCTCTACTGTGAGTATGATGAGACACTGGAACAGGTTGCCCCAGAGAAGTTGTTGATGCCCCCTCCCTGGAAGTGTTCAAGGCCAGGTTGGACGGGAATTTGAGCGGCCAGTTCTAGCAGAGGTGTCCCTGCCCATGGCAGGGAGGTTAGAACTTGGGTGATCTTGAAGGTCTTTTCCAACCCAAATCAGTCTATAATTCAGTTAATTTCTCCTCTGCATGAGACACTAAAGTTTTGACTGTCTGTCCAGAATTCTGAGTGGCAGAGTGCAACTGCAATTCAGAGTCTGTTGAGTCATCTTTTTTATTATAATAATAATAATTAAAAAAAACCCCAAAACAATAATAATAATAATAATTTCTCTACTCAGTGATGTTGGCTAGTGGACATCCTGTATCCTCTGCACTGTCCTGATGTTGGATTAGTGTGGATTGTAAACAGTGCAGGCAATTTGAGGAATTTCACTGCTGGGGGGGGGAATTATGGAGGTGAGATGGTCTCATTACATGGCTCTGTTCTGAAATAGCGAAGTATGTCTAGGCATATCTGAGAGAAACACTACTGAGTTTTCCTGAAAATCTTTCTTGAAATTCTTTTCACAGACTCTGGTTAATCAGTTAGTGTTTTATCTAGTTTTCTATTTATGACCTACATTTCAGCAGCAGATAGCGTTGGTTTTGAGTATCTATGTTTGCAGTCATATGTTTTTCCTGTTTTCTGTTGACTGAATGAGCCCAATTTCTTCAAATTCTTTGTCTTTATACATAAAAACTTTGTTTTGCAATCTATAGACATTTTCTAAACTTCTAGTGTAGAACATAGACTGACATATTACTTCAATTTTGTCATCACCATCACGGATGTATGAGAACTACTCTTGGTTTAATGTATCACACCTTTTAAAACATCATAGCATAATGACAGTTCTGTTGTGGCTTTTTTTTTTTACCACCACGGCATTACAGTGCTGTACAGTCAATCAGCTTCTGTTTCCGTTTAGTTCCAAATCTTTCTGTGCAATGCTGCAACCTGGCTGATTACTTTCTTTTTATTAAAGACATCTTGGAGTATGTACTTTTTCTTAATTTTTAAAAAATTTCTATTTTTTTCTTAACTGAATTTGCCTTCATTGAGTTTCAGGAGGGTGCTTTTTTGTTTTTTTTCCTAATTTCCTTCCTTTTTTGGTTGGGTGTATCCTCTGACTTACCTTTCTGTCCTTCTATTTTCTGCCTAATCGCTGTTTTTCCTTGTCAGTGTTTCAGCCCTGTGATCATAAAGATTGAGGTGCTTGTGCTTGCAGCTTGGTAGCCGTAGCTGCAGTTTGGCGTCGGATGTCACTGTTCCCTTCCCCTCTCCACAGTTCTCAGGGCCCTTTGGCGTTATGCTCCCCACTTCGTGCCTTTCCCTCCCCGTGCCGTTTTTGTGTTCCACCTCTTTGATGAGGAGTTGTTTGAGGAGCGAGGGGTACCTGCCGCCAACCTAGGACATCTTCTCATTCCTTGTCATGTTTCGTCATGAAACATGTGCTTGGAATAAGTCCTGCTGGTTTGCACCCTTGTTTCTTGCTGTGTACGGCTCCTCTCTTGTACTTTTGTGACTGTAATGGTTAAAACATCAAAAATTGCTGTTTTATGGAAACACTGATCCCGTAGGTGCGATTGGAATTTGGGAACTAAGGAACTCGATGATCTTATGTGTAAAGAATTTGTAAGCATAAGCTTAACTGGCACACAGGCCAAGTTTTCCAGTTGTCTACTAGTAAAAGTGCTTCTGCCAATGTTGCATTTACCTTGTCTTAGAAAAAAAGTTAAACCTTTTATTAATTCTGTGTTTCCAGAAATGTTTGAGATGGATAGTTTAGAAAAGTGGAGACTTGGCTTTTCTTGGAGAATAATTAACTCTGCAATGTTTGTCAAACAGAAAAAGACATGTCTTCTGAAACTACTGTGCAATGTCGTATTTCTGCTAATTATAATGTAATTGCTGAAATGCAGTGAGGTGTCAATTCACCTATGCAAATTACTTTTCTTCATCTTTATGTAAAAAGCTGTATTTATAGACTTGTTTCTCTAGTTATGCGTAGGACCAAGGTTTCTTGTGCATGTCGAATGAGTGCGAGAGGATGCATGGTGGTCCTTATGAATAAACGGGCACTGACTTACTCAGCTTGCATTTCCACGAGAGATATGGCATGAATACTTTTATTTGCTTATTCAACACTGGCTGAATAATTTCTTAACACCATCTTTCTAAAGATGCAGTAGTCGTTTCTGAACACCAATGAATATTTGTGTATTTTGAAGTATCTAACATAAACAATTACTTACTAAGCTTAATTTGTTTGCTCCTTAGTAACAAATTAACATGCAATTTTCAAATAGGTTACTGATATTATACAGTGCCTTGGAAAACTGGAAGAAATGAGACTTTGTGTTTTGTAAACTAAAACTGAAACTGCACCTTTAAAGTAAAGATTTATTAAGAACTTCTTATTAATGCTCTTATACAGCTATGATAGTAAATCGCCAAGAGCTTGCATTGCCAATTGCTGATTTTTTTTCTTTTAATAATATGCTGCATGTAGACAAAGATGACCTGTCCCCAACTGCTGAGGTTTGGGATGTAGACCAGGGACTAATAAGTAAACTGAAGGAACAGTACAAGAAGGAACGAAAGGGGAAGAAAGGGGTAAAGAGTAAGTGCAGATTCTGAATCTTGTAATACAACGCTTTTTTGCCTATCTATATAGAAGAAATTTTTTCTCACGAGTTCTGTGTTGTTTTTTGTTTTGGTTGTGTTTTTTTTTCTTCATTGAGCATCATGTTCTGTGATGGGGGCAACCAACTTTAACTTTCTACCTGCTGAATGTGAATATTTCAAAACATTTAACAGCAATTTCCTAGATGACAAGTGTTGAAAACATAAGAAATTAAAGGTTAAATTGGTAAAGAGAGCTCAGTGCTTTCATGTGTGAGTGTAAAAATGTTGAACAATTTGCATTTTGAGGATATTCCTACTCTAAGAAGTTTTCTGAAAGATTTAAACTTTATCTACTTTTTAAAGTATAATACTATGATACTGTTGGGGAAGAGGATGTTTGCTTTTTTATGGTTTTTAACATGGCCTTGAATCAAGCTATAATTGCTATTTCTGTGCTTGTATTTATTTTTACAGTCCAAGGCAATGAGAACAAAAAAGTACCTGTAATGTAAATATGAACCTTTTTGTCTTTGTTTAGAATATAATCTTTTTCTTTATGGTGCCCTTAAATTTTCTGAGCAGTTAACACATTTTGGTTGACACCTTTACTCTTCGAAAGAGTTTTTGTCAACTATACAAAGTTCGTAGAAGACAAAATGTTATTAAATCAGGATCAATCCAGAAAAGCTCCCTTGATTGCAGTGTGTTTTATTTTGGAAACGTATTGTAGCAGTTTGTGGGGATACTTAGTAAAATAAAATATTTTTTTCCTTTATTTGAAAAACTAAATGCATATTAACTAAATTCAGTGATAATTAATATAACATTAAGAATTCTGTAATTATTAAGATTTTAATTGTAACATCTAACAAATTAAAATTCAGTGCATGGTGATTGTTTTCAGCAATTTTGCATGACTTGCACGTACACGCACATAAAAATATAAAATCTTTGATGAAGTAAAGATTTCTACCTGGTCTTTGCTTTGATTAGAACATATCCATTAGCATCCAGACTATTCCTGTATTCTCATTTAACGTGGAAATCAACAGTTGACACTAAATTCACATTAAGTATTCTGTAGGGTTAGAAGCTTCCTTTAGTAGAATGGACGTCTGTTATTTGAAATTTTCTCATTGAACTTCACATATTAGAATCTTGGAAGCACAGTGGTTGCAAAATAACTGCAAATGTTTTGAATTATGGGGGAAAAAAGGAAGTGATTATTTTGGAGATTTTTATAGTTCTAGCTCAAAAAATTTGCCTTTAGGTTATTGCATATGCAAAGTTCTTTAAACCATACTTCTGTTTTGATTCTAGTCTCTGCTATCAAAAGTTAAAGGGAATATTTTCTTCATCTCAAGTAATTTTGAAACCTGCTTGTGCTCACATAAGAGAATATTTAGGAGATGACTGTTGTTAGAAAGCTTAGCCTTTTGGGTTTTAACTCTTTAAATTCTCCTTTGGAAAACCCTGAGCTCGTATAGATGGTGTCGCAGGGTGATTTGTGAGGTTCTGCACTCACTCATCACTTTGAGGATAGCAGCTTCTGATTCAAAATTGGCCTCTAAATCACTGAGCTAGTTGAATAAGAGAACTCCACACGCAGGTAGAAGTATGCATTTAAGTTTGGACACGTTTATTTAAATTTTATTTGCTTTTTCCTCAGCTTTTTTAAGATTCTGAGACTGCAAATAATGTTGAAGGCCTTCTTTGTTCCGGCTTCGCATGTCTGATCCTTCATGAGCGTTCTGAATATTCATCTCTTACTTTGCTCTCCAGTGTGTTGTCAGAAGTTGTTTCAAGCAATACCAGAATTTATCTGCATGGCAGTGGATATATCGTCAGAAAGAACAAATGAATGTGTGCTGACTGTCACCTCTTGCAGTACTTTGAGGGCAGCGTAACAGGGCAGACATTCTGTCAGGTTCTTGCGTTGCCTCTGCATCTTGTAACTGCCAAAATCTGCGCTTAGACTCTTGTCTTTGTAACAGAGGCGTCTTATCCCTGGCCCCGGTACTGCAGCTTTCTTTCCAAACCTAGAGATAAATGAGCAAGAAGTACAGTTGATTCTGGTTTGATTCTTCTGTAGTCTGTATTCAGATGTTTTCTTTTGGGTGGAACACCTTAATTTAGGTCATCTGTCAGCACATGTATTCTAATAATGCAGTATTTCTTTTTGATTTTTGGATCTTTTTCCTGTCATTAACAGTCACTTTGTTCTGTGGAAATACTACTTCCTTGTGAAGGAATCTTTAAAACAAAAAAAACAAACCAAAAAAACACCTGAAGTTTAATTACCTTTATAAAATCAGCTGTAAAACAAGCCAAAACTTGTTTATTGAAGTGTTCTTAGATTTAAAAAAAACAAACAAACAAAAAAAAAAACCAAAAAACAACCAAACCGAAAAATACACAAACCAACCACAACCTATTCTTGGACTTTGTTGTGGTAAATAGATGAGGAGTTAGCTTTGCTTTCTAGAAAACCAGGCTTACCTTTTGCAGTAATGTGCTGAATTTAAGGCTAGTTTTTTGCCCAAGTCTGATAAGACCAGTTTTGGCAGGTAAATCAGGGATTGATATTTTTTCACATGTAGTCTCTCACATTTTCAGAGCACGAGTGGTGATGATGCATATCTCATTCCATACTATCAAGTCACCATAACATGTTGTCAGCAATCTGAAAAATAGCTTTCACATCTTAAATTGCACGTGTACATCAGTAAGATTCTCTTACTGATTTCCCTTAGTTTCCTTGAAACTTTTCTCATTTTTCACTTTCTTGCTCTTTTCCCCAGTTGTGTTGCGTTTATGAAACAGCATCTGTCCCGCTCACTTTACTAGCTTTGATTTCTGGAAATGTGGTGTGAAAGCTCATAGGCAGGAAAACAGATGTTGATTTTACTGTCTTCGTTACCATCACCTGCTGTTACAGAAAGATCCTTGTGTCATATTCAGACTTGGGCTGTTGGATTAAATGATCTCTAAGGTCCCTTCCAGCCTAGGCCATTCTATGATTCTATGATTACACCTTGGGGCTAACAGAAATCTGCTTATGGATTCTCAGACTACAACTTCTCAGCACTGAATATTCAACTACTTTTTTCACTTTGGGCCTCTGAAAGAGGATACACCGAGATGGAATTGTAGGTGCTTTGCTATTGTTCATTACAGGTTTGCGTTTACTGATGGATTTTTAAATTATTTTTTATCTAGTCTTTTCTTGAGGATAAAACAGTCATCCAGTTTGTGCCTCGAACGTAGCTGCTTATGCGAAGACGGCACATTCTTTAAAAAATCTTTGTAGTATTGAAAATTATTCCAGCAATTACATGAATGTGCACTTGCGCTTATTTGAAAGGAGAGGTCTGCACAGTCTTCTGTGGTGGTGGCACGTTCTTGAATATTGACATTTTTCAGCATGAAATACAGAGAAGTTGTTGGGAATAGCACCTGCTCATGTGCCAGCTTCAGAAGGAAGTTACTCTCTGTATTGTATGATGGATTAAGAGCTGTTCTAAGGTTATATCTGAAGGACAAGAAGTGACTAAACATTCTGAAAAACATTAAAAGGCAAGGCTGACAGTTCCCCTGTGAGTGACTTACTGAATGGCTGACTGACTGACGGCAGCAGCACAGAGAGGCTGCTTCTCGTTCCTTCTGAGTGTGCTCAGAGACACGTTCCTCACGCCCGTGTATTTGGTGTGAAACCGCTTCCAAAAGGTGCTCCCAGTTTGGATGTAAGAGTTTACAAGCCATTTTTGGCAGTTTCCGTCCGTGTGTTGAACAGTTCACGTGTATTGACATGGAGAAGACAGGTTTTCTTCCGGAAAGCACAGGGCGTATTAAATTAGACAGGTTAGGGCACCAGTCATGACTTTTATCGTGTTGATTGCTCCGTATCTTCAAGAATGTCTACTGCTGGTCAGTGGAGGTGGCTGGCTGATGGCCAGCTGGAATAAAGACAAAAGCAAGCTTTGTGGTCTTTTTGGTAGAGACGTGACCGTTTTAAGAGTGCCTTTTTAATACGAGCTCTCACCTGCTGGCTGCCGTTAAGAATTGTATCTTTGAAATGAAATCCTATCAGTTTAGTGGTTATTAGAAAAAAATTATTGGTGCAAGAGGGACATTCCTCATTTTTATTATTTTTACACTCATCTCATTAACTGATATCACAGGTTTCTAGACTCACTTCTACTTGAAAGTGAAATGAATCTTTAACCACTCAAGAAATCTGTTCTGCTGAATACGGGAAACTCTTAGAAACCATTTTTGTTCTCAAACAACTTCTGGGTAGGAGCCTTTGTAGATTTAACAGGAATACTAAATGTCCCATAAAAGAAAGGGAGAAAAATATCAAAAGCACACTAAAAAAAAGTACAGAGAGTTTGTTCATTTGGCAAAACAAAAATATTTTGCATGTATTAATGAGAATAGTTGTTATATAGCATACCTCTTGGGGTATGTGGTATACTTTTGCTATGATACTACTTCAGAAATGTTTTTCCATTGTCATCCTTCTCTCGGGAGAATTCTTCGTTATCTCCAGATAATTCAATTATCAATGGATACTTATTTTTGAACACATGAATTGTAACAGTTTTTTGTCAGCGAGATCTAAAAGTTGCAATACTATTTGAAAGTGTATTTTAGTGTTTAACTTTTTAAGCAAACAGTTCTGCTTTTGATAGGTCATATATAATTACAGGTTTAATCTTTTACCTTTTTGAGAATAAAGGTGGTGTCATTTTGATTTCTTTTTTTAATAAAAATGGTACATGTCACCTCAGAACGTAAGAAATTGTCTCATAATGCTTTACTGAAAAAGACATATTTGAAAATTATTTAAGTTCTAATACACCCTTTTAAAAATAGTAAACATATATTTTTTAACAAGTTTAAAAGCACAATTTTTGGCAGCCATGTAGTGGGGTTTTTTGTTTTAAATGTTCTACAACCTAACTGCCTGCAGTCCCAGGAAGGACTCGGTTGTCCGTTAAAAGCTGGTTAGTCTTGCATCATTGTGGATTGTTTTCTTTAAAGGGATTCTGTCACTGAAATTTCACTTCATGACTGTAGCTTGACTTTTTGAAATGCAAGCTGTGAGCAGGTATGAATTCATTAATTTTAAAAATAAATTAGAACATCCTGTTCTTGTTTGTGTATTAAGTTAATGACACTAACAAACAATTCAGTGTGCTTTGTTTCTAGCGGCATGCTTGGACGAGAAGGGTAACGGACACCTGCACTTTCATACAGTGGCAGAAGCATTCTTGCTCTTGTGTTTGATAAGCAGTTTATACGATTTCAATACCATTCAAAAGCAGGGAAAGTTAATTGTTCGTTGCACCCCATTTATGAGTTGTTTGTACTTTTTGCCTCATTTTTAAGCTTATTTTTTATTCGCACTCTGTTTTTCAGTGTTAAATGGTTTAGTATAGTTATAATTGTGTAATATTATTGGCAAATGTTTTAATTCATGCATATGTTGTTTAATAGTTAATGTTATTTTAATATTTGGCTTGACTTCTCCATAGGGGTGTAAGATGATTTTTTTTCTCTCCTACAGGAAATTGTAGAATAGATCTACAGAACACGAAGGAGTTATTCCTTGATTTAGTGAATTAAAACTGTTTGCATGTAGTTTGCAGATTTGATGTTATTAACTCCTGATTTCCAGAAGATCAGTTATATTAATATACAAAGACAAAAGAAACAAAATTGTGTTTATTTTAAGGAGGTCCCATCAGTAATTATTCTTGTTTGAGTAGTTTAATGGATTTTTAGACTTCAGTCAAGTCAAGCGGTAGCAATCAAATGAATCTTTGCTGCTGACATTAATTTACAGGAGTCAACAGGACAAAACTTCACGACATGATAGCTGATCTGGGCGATGATGAGATACCCCACATCCCTTCAGGAATCATTAATCAATCTAGGTCACCCTCTTCTAGAATGACTGATCATGAAGGTGCAAGAGCAGAGGAAGGTACAAAAAATTCAGCTACTTATTATATTTCAGGAGATTTCTTTTAGAAGGCACACGCTCTCATTTACTGTCCCCTCTATAAAGCTTACTGCAACTGCAGATTGCCACATGATTTTATTTGGAGTCCTTCCCAAATGGTTTTATGAGAATGTGGCTTGAGTTTCTGTGGCTTACTGTAACTCACCATGATTTCATAAGTATTTTTAAACAAATGTACGGCAGTGTGTTTTGAAACTATTCACTATTAAACCCCTGTTTGCAGACATCCCCCCCTTAGCAAAACCTTTTAAAAATAGGGTGTTATTGATTGAAGGGAAGAAAAGGTGAGTATTAACATTTAATACACAGTTTGTGTTTTAAAGTGAAATGTAAAAGTGGTTATTTAAGTTATGAGATAAATTTGTCTCTTTTTCCTCACGTTTAATGTTCTCTTTATTAAAAAAAAAAATCTTTTGGTCTATATACACAAATGTACAAAACCACTATTTCTTTACAAAATATTGGCTTCAATTTCCAGATTATCCGAGGCACTGGAAGTTAGTGGCAAATTAGTCTAAATAATCCAAAATCTTGTATTCAGCTTTAAGTTTTTTGCTTTAAAGGAATGAAGAATGGTTTTCCTTATATTAATTTTGAGATGAGAATACTGTTGTGTAAATTTGTCTTCTACTTGCAACGCACTCATTCAAAATACTCAGCTGAATTCAGAATTGGCTCCTTTATGATGTTGGCTCCTAAGCCTTGGCATGGTATCAGCTATACCACAAGCGGAAAAAACTTGTGTTATTACTGATCCTGATAATTTGTTGGTTCTCCTATTCTTCCTTCACCTGTGCCCACACAAATGCCTGTCACCAGGCAAGCAGAAAAATACAAGTTTTTCAGGGAGATTTTTTATTGCTTTCCCAAACTACTGCTTTACAAAAGCATTTGTCTTCCCACCTTCCATTTCATCTTTGATCTACCACTCAAAGATGCATCAAGCATCAAACCTACCTGTGGAGTGCAATTGGCAAACCTGCTGAGAAAGTTCCACGTGCTGAAGCTTATGAATATACATTGAAGTTGTGTTTAGGTTTAGTGTTCACATGCTTTAGGTTGCCATTTAGTCTTGTTGAAGCATTAAGCACACGTAACCCTACGCTTATCACTGTATCGTAGGTGGATATTCTCAGGCCACACGTGTTGTGCAAAGGAACACGGATGTTAAGGATAGGCCATATAGATGTTGTCTCTTTTAGAGACTTTACATCTAAAGTAATATTGGACAAAACAGTCGCTCTGAAGAAATAGATGCTAAATATGAATTTCACAGAATCACAGAATGTTAGGAACTGGAAGGGACCTCGAAAGATCGTCTAGTCCAATCCCTCTGCCAGAGCAGGAACACCCAGACGATGTTACACAGGAAGGCATCCAGGCGGGTTTTGAATGTCTCCAGAGAAGGAGACTCCACCACCTCCCTGGGCAGCCTGTTCCAATGTTCTGGTACCCTTACTGAGAAGAAGTTTCTTCTCAAATTTAGGTGGAACCTCTTGTGTTCCAGTTTAAACCCATTACCCCTCGTCCTACCAT